>NC_133784.1:15727999-15939410 GCF_003597395.2 Chelonoidis abingdonii
CACACTATAGCAGACCTTAAGGTGGCCATCCTGCAGCAAAAAAATCTTCAGGACCAGACTTCAAAGAGAAACTGCTGAGCTTCAATTCATCTGCAAATTTGACACCATCAGCTCAGGATTGAACAAAGACTGTGAATGGCTTGCCAACTACATAACCAGTTTTTCCTCCCTTGGTTTTCACACCTCAACTGCTAGCACAGGGCCTCATCCTCCCTGATTGAACTAACCTCGTTATCTCTAGCTTGCTAGCATATATATACCGGCCCCTGGAAATTTCCACTCCATGCATCTGACGAAGTGGGTATTCACCCACGAAAGCTCATGATCCAAAACGTCTGTTAGTCTATAGGGTGCCACAGGATTCTCTGCTGAACGACTAATGTGCACCATTTACTTTGGAGGCTATTCCTTGTTTTTTGTCAGCCTTTCTGGTTTTGCTAGTGAAATCAGGGTTTTTCCCCTGTATTGGGGAGCACTTTCTATCATCCTGTCATCTGACTGTAGAGAGGCCTGAATTGACTCGCTCTCTCAACCCAAACACACCTGAATGTCAGCATGTTTGTGAGCTAAACCTAGAGCAAAATCTGAATTTTGCAAATGGCCTCCTCTGTATAACGGGCCCAACCAAAACCCTCCAAACCTTAGGTCATTTGAAACCCAGGTGTGAATTCTGAGTAGGGGGCTCTTCTCTAATACTGGTAAATAACTGAGAACACTGATCAGCCATCATGAGGTGTATGATCAATAAGAAATACATAAGTAGACTAGAACAGTGCTTATCAGCATCCTCATGCACTTGTGCCCAGTTACCAGACCAGGATGGTAGCCGTAAAGCTCAGCTGTCTGGAGGCTGTGGATAGGGATGCTAACCAGCTAGGCTGGAAAATAGAGATGGGCTTGAGCTTCAAAATCTGAAGCTGGATCTAGAGTTCAAACAGCCCTAAAGTGCATGTCTGTTTTCACCTCCAGGGCTTTTTTGCAGACCCCTCGCTAACATTTTATGTACAAGAAGGATCTGAAGTTAGATTAAGGACCAAGCCAGAGACTTCCTTGGGCTCTGTTCCTCTACAGTCAGCAATCTTCTCTCCATTAGTGATGCTTTCTTAGCCTAGTCTTTATTCTGGTCTCTGCAGAGACCCTTGCCTTCCAGACATTTGTGAGTGCTCTATCCGCAGCGTGATTTGTAGCACTTCAGACTCAAGAGTCCCTAAGATGGGTTTGGAACAGCCTAAGGTTGGCTGCAGATTAAAGAGCACACAGCTGAAGCGGAGGTAGGGCAGTGCAATGAGCCCCAGAGGCTTAAGGGAGAGATGGAGCCTAGAATCCCAGTCATGCATCTCTGAAGCTCCAGCGCTAGTGCCTGTGCCATTTGAAAACTGCTGGACTGGAATAGATGGCCTGCTGATAAAGCCAGGACGAGGAGCCAAGAACCCCAGGTTCTCC
Organism: Chelonoidis abingdonii; assembly: GCF_003597395.2. Taxonomy (NCBI): domain Eukaryota; kingdom Metazoa; phylum Chordata; order Testudines; family Testudinidae; genus Chelonoidis; species Chelonoidis abingdonii. Next base: position 15,729,443 of record NC_133784.1, read on the forward strand.
CCAGGTTGGACTTGCCATTGACCTCCTGTGTGGCTCTGGACACAGGATGCCACAATCCCAGTCTTTTTGCATCCTGTGTGCATGCACTGGAAGAATTGCTCCCAAAAGAGGGTGAGGCCATCGTCCCACTCTCCTTCCTTAGCAGCTGGCCCAGGGGAGCACACATTACACCCTATGAAGGTTGGCACCACTCCCACTCCAGCATGTGTTCCTCTCTGGGACCCCCAGGGGAATCCTGTCTCAGCCAGCCTGCGTTCCTTTGGGGACTCTACCCTCCATGGATGCCCCAACATGGCTGTGGTCCCAAGCTCCTGGGGTTAATCTCTCTTGCTCTCAAGCTGATCGTTTCTCTCGGTATCATATCAAGTATTTATACTACAGGCCTAACTCTGCCAATTGCAGAAACATTAGCCAATCCCTGTGATCCTACTCATCGTATAAGGCTCTCCAGCGCCTATAGCCAGATGCTAATGAAAATGTTCCCTCGTGGACAGGCATATGCTGCTTTGGTGTGTTGTTGTTTTACACAGCACTTTCCATGTGTTTTACCCAACTATTTTATAGAGTTTCGTCCATCACGTTCCTTCCCCGAATGCATCTCTATCCTACTCTCCTACCTTCCCCCACTGAGCAGCCCTTCCACCCCCGGTAGATCTGCTGGAACATTCAGTGTCTGCATGATGTCAAGGGCAAAGGAATGCCAGGCAGGCGGGAGGAGGAGGTTGATTGTGAGCAAGCCAAGTGACAGGCTGACATGATTAAGAGCCTGCTGGCTAATTAAAGCACAGAAGTGAGAGGAGCAAAGTATTTAAGGGTGCCAGAGAGAAAGGCCTCCCCAAACCTCTTGTTACTCTTCAGTGAACTGAGCCGCTGAATTGCACAGAGTAAATCCTAATTAACTCTTTCACACCTCATCTCTGGAGTTCAAACTGGGGGTAAAAGGGGCAGCAAATGGCACCTTTAACTGAAAAGCCCAATCCAAGGTAAGGACACAGTCTGATTTCTAATTAGTAATTGGCTGGCTGCTTAGAGCTCCCAGGACTTTATGTAGTACCACTGCTGGCTTAATGCCATGTTAGCTGGGGTGTCACAGGTTAATTCCCAGTTCTGTTGGTGTATCACAAGCTACAGTTTGAGGGAAAGAGTTCTCTAGATGGCTTTGCAATGGATCTGTGTTCTGATTACTGGAGATGGATGAATCCTGGTCTAGATTTCTACCTTCTCCCTGCCAGCCCCTGGTGGGTGGCCGAAGTCAATACCGAAATTTTGCAACTTGGGCCTGTTTCTAAAATCAAAGTGACGGGAACAAATCTGGTGTTTTGGCACAGGCCCTTGTAGGGCAAGTGTGTTTGTTTTTTGTCTTTCACTTACTAAATCTTCTGGCCGTGCATTAGTCTGGTTATTGAGCTGGAAGAATGAGAATGATGTGAATTTAAAAGGGATTTTTGAGTTGGATGTTCTGCTGTAATCGGAGATCAGAATTTAGCCTGCAGCCCAGCTGAGACCTCCTTCCTAGGGCATCTCCAGTACTGGGCATATAGGTAGCCTCTGTGTTCTTAATTCCATTCTTGCAACTGCTATAAGAGACAGCATGGTCTGTTGGACTGAGCGTAGGACAGGCAGTCAGGACACCTGGTTCTATTCCCACCTGGGCTACTTGTTGTATGGCTTTGACCATCATTCTGGGGTTCTGCTACGGCCTCTTTATGCTAACTGCGGTGTCTGTAAAGCGAGATGAACAGCCCTTGGGAATTCCTCTGACATAGGAGGGGCCCCTAGCTGGCAAAGACCCAGCAAAATGACTCTACTCCACCTCCGCTTGCAGCACCTGACCGAGGAGCATGTCAGAGGTGTGCAAGGAGAGACATGGAGTACCTCTGCCCTCGGGTTGGCCTTAGCTCTTGCAGTGGCCCTGTGGAGTTGTTGCAGCTGTGCAGGAGTTAGAGCAACCCTCAGGGTGCTTTAGCATCTTATGTTGGGGGGACCAGAGAGTTCCACCCTGAATCTGGTTCCCTCGACCCCCCCCCACATCCTTCACCAGCTGAGTGGAGCTCAGCTGCTGTTCAGAGTTGGAGTCTGTGTGTCTGATTCCCCATCTCTGTGTGAAGTGGTGATATTAGTTACCTACCTTAAAAATGGGTAATGTGCAGATGAGTAGGTAAATGTTTGTGCAGCACAGTGGGAAATGTAGTGCTACATGTTGGTCACTGTTAGAAAACCAGGGTTTGCCAGCAGTTAGCACAGCTTGTGATCGGAGATAGTGGTGTATTTCCTTATATCTGAGACAGCAACTTTGGTATCCAATATTGTGGTGTGGTGACTGTCAGTAAATGTTGCTATTTTAATAGACCCCACTGTCTGGATATAAATAGTATTATTAGATGGTTGCTTTATTTGTGAATTTCACTGTGAATCTTAAAATTAGAATTGGGCCTGAATGCACACTCTTCCTCCACCCCACACATCTGGGAAGTTTATGTCTGGATCTGAACTTTGTGGTTTGGGTCCATTTCTACTTAAAATCTAGAGGATGGTAAGTGTTGTCTCCTTTATTATTAGTGGTTGTGTAACTTGAGAGCTCTACCACATGTTGATGAATGTCCAAAGAAGCCTGACTGGCTCTGCTTGCAGTATCTAATCCATTGTATTTATAGGGTGCCATTCACTGTAGTGAACATGCAGTTCAGTGTGACTATGTCCCTGGAAAGGTGCTGCATCTAAAGCCAGTGACCAGCGCAATGAGTCCATGGCTTTAAAACTGGGAACTCTTAGAGCTTCTGGAATCTGCAGCCATGATTAGATCTATTTGTTCAGAAGGATTGTTCTGCCCCCAAATCCAAGGCGTTCATTGATTTTAGGCTGAAGAAGCCCCATATCTACAAAGATACTGCAAGTAGCCTTGAAACAACTGGGACCAAATGAATCCAGTATGTAGAATTTATGAAGCGAAACAGAAAACTGACATCCTCCCAGCTACCTTTATGCGGCCTTTAAGGATCCCAGGACACTTTTTGCAAGAGCAGGGGGTATAACCTGGTGCCGTTAACTTCACTTCCTCTCATTAACTCTGTCCAAGTTGAATTCCTGCTGATTACATTCTCCCTGCTTAAATTCCCCCTACAGCCTCCCCTAAACTGTTGAGTGTTGTTATGTGCTGTTAGTTATTTCCTGCTTTCACCCCAGAGGTGGCTGTACATGATGTGTTCCCTTATGTAAATTGTACATCCGCGTAAGTTTGTATGGTGCTCTGGGAGCCTGTGTGATGAGACCAGTTATATAAATGAGGTGGATCTGAACAAAACCTCAGATCCCAATATGTCAAATGGCTGTGTCTTGGGACTCTCTCGCTAATATAAATGCATGATATGATTAAAACACTTCAGGGTCTGCTTTTACGTCTCTAATTTCTTTGTCTGATGTTTGAGGCTGTGATGTGGTTGTGTACATGTGCACACAGACAGGTATGACATACAACTTCCCCTGCACTATGGAGACTCTAGCATTATATCTCTGATTGTTCTGGGGTGTACTGCACTGACAGATAACACCAGAATCATCTCATCTAGCTACCAAGCACAGAAGTCAGAGGACAGGCATGACAGGGTCAGAATAACTAGGTGCCAAATTACAGTAACTCCTCGCTTAACATTTTAGTTATGTTCCTGAAAAATGTGACTTTAAGCGAAACAATGTTAAGCGAATCCAATTTCCCAATAAGAATTAATGTAAATGGGGGGGGTTAGGTCCCAGGGAAATTTTTTTTACCAGACAAAAGACTATTTTATTTTTTATATATACACACACACAGAGAAAGACAGTATAAGTTTTAAACAAACAATTTAATACTGTACACAGCAATGATGATTGTCAGAGGGTGGGATATTTCCCAGGGAATGCTTAATGCTAAATGATGAACTAGAATTCAGCTGAGCTCTCAAAGGTTAGCACGTTATTGTTAATTTAGCCTCACACTCTTCAAGGCAGCACAGATGGAGGGAGAGGAGACAGCATGGCAGACAGAGACACACCCCTTGTGTGTGTGTGAGAGATGTGCATTGCCCCTTTAAATACTCTGACCCCACTCTAAGTACATTCTCTTTTTAAGTAGATCAACAAGTTGAGACAGCAGCTACTGCCAGCAAGCTCCCTCCATCCTGAGCCCTGTCATGTTCCCTCCTCCCCCTGCTCTGTGGTGATGGGGTAAGCAGGGGGCAGGATCGAGGAGAGGGGGCACCCTGACATTAACCCCCCTCTGCTCCCCCACCCCACCCCACACAGCAAGCAGAAGGCTCCCGGGAGCAGCTCCAAGGCAGAGGGCAGGAGCAGCACATGGCAGTGGGGGGAGGGACAGCTGGCAATTGATAGCCTGCTGGGCGGCTGCCGCACAGGGAACTTAGGAGAGCGGGGAGCTGATAGGGGGCTGCCGGTCCACCCTGGTTCCAAGCCCCCACCACTAGCTCCAACGGGCTGCTCTTCCTGCAAGCAATGGACAAAGCAGGTGGCTGCCAAAAAATGTTATTAGGGAGCATTGCGCAACTTTAAACGAGCATGTTCCCTAATTGATCAGCAACGTAACAATGAAACAACCTTAACCAGGATGACTTTAAGTGAGGAGTTACTGTACACTCATGTAAAATCTGCTGTCCTGGAAAGGGGTGTTTTCGGCCCTGGGTTACCAGGAAGAGCAGAACTCTTACCCAAAGGGATCTTGTCAAGCAATGTAAAGCTGCTTCCAATTCTGAGTGCGTAGTCTGTGAAAACAAACCATGGATTTATTACCTCCTGTTCTATTAGATACACAAGGTTCAGGGGACTGGACGTCTGGGGTGGGGGGCAATCTCTGTGAAATCGGATTCAGTGGTTCCAGTCCATTTCCTTGTGGAGAGGGACCCATCTGCTCACCATTATCCCAGCTGGTGCTATTTGCCGCCTTTGTTGGCTGCCTCAGCCAACAGGCCGGAGATGGTATGACCCGTGGACACTGAACCGCCCTCTCCAATCTAAAAGAGGCCCTTGCTTATCAGGGCAGGGCAGCAGAAAGATGCAACCATGGTCATGCACTTGTACTCTCTGAAACTGAATGAAGGAGTTTAGTCTGCAGGGCTGTCAATCTGTCAAATGTTTCAACTGCATCAGAGTCCCTTTTCTAGCACCAGATGCTACATATTTTAGCTGTAACACTTGTCTTCATCTTAATGGGAAAGGTGACCAAATGTAGATCTGTGCTCTGTCACTTTTAAGATGTTCATTTTAAGTACTTTGTGCTGAATTAACTCACACTGCTGGTGCCCTTTGTTCAATGTAAAGTTCATTGCTGAAAGATGTCTTCATCCAGAAACATCCCAAAGGTCTTGAAGCAGCACATTCAATAGGGCTGCCATCTTTCTAATGGCTGGTAACTAGACGCTCAAGGCTCTTCCCTGCCTCTTCCCCCAAGCCCCTGCCTCCTTCTTCATCTCATCCCTTGAGGCTATGCCCCTTCTCTGCATCTTTCCCCCCAGGTCCCACCCCAATGGCTTGCAGAGTCTTCACCAGCATAGCCAAGGCTGCCTTACCTGCTACCTGTGGGCTGCACAACGCAACATGCTGCCCCTAGAGGTATGAACAGCCTGGCCCCCGAGGCAGTGGCTGCTGCTGCTGTTCTGCTTCCTTCCTTACACTTAGGGTTACCACCTTTTCCACAGATTTAAAACAAATGGACATCAGGGCTTGTCAAATGGCACCCGGACACACAAGCTGAAACCCAGACTTTCCGGGTGAAAATCAGACAGGTGGCAATCATAACATTCAAGTTTACACTTCCTATTTGACTTCTATTTCTCAGTGCAGTAGAGTTGTGCTGATTTGCATGAAATACTGGGATGTCGGTTCCTGTTGCAAATTGCTGAATTTTTCAATTGAACATGCATTGTGGGGGTTTTTTTTTTAAAAAAAAGAAGGGGTGGGGAAGCAAGATGTTGCATCACCCACAACGTGCTTTGTTAATTTATTTTAACAATTGCAGTTTAAATTATTTGTGGTGATACATCATGATATGCCAGCCAGGGCTCTGCACTGTAGTTCGTTTGATAAGTGAAGCTTTGCCACTGTATGCTGTTTCTGAGGAGCAGAGGGAAACCATTGTTTTGTGGGAACCTTTGCGAGGCTCTCTTGTACATTGCTTAGTCACAGTTCTTGCATGCCACTCATTCACAGGATGCTGAGCATAATGCCCTCTGGAGCAGTGGCAGGATGTTAACCCTTAAAATAAAAATAATGATCTACTTATTTTCATACATATTTCAAGACAGGGAAGGAATGGCCATTTGTGAGAGAGCTGGTGGAATGGGTTAAGTCAAAACTCTCTTCAGTATTTTGATATTCTTTTTCTTCCTTTTATGTAACACAATGTGAAGAGAAATTAAGTGGTACCAAGGACTCCATCCTGCTGGGTACCAAGCACTGGGACTCTGATCCAGCAAAGCTCTTAAACACATACTTGGCTTCAAGCCAATGGGACTACCCCTGTGCTTGGAGCATTCCCACTGGCTGCAAATTAACCATGTGCTTAAGTGCTTTGCTGGATCGCAGACACAGTGCTCAGTGCTCCAGGATCATGCTCCATGTGGAAAGCCAGGTCAGGTGTGTTGGGAAGTATTGCTCGCCTTTAAAGGGCCTCTTGATATTTAAGCCAGTCTCATGATTTTTGGGTCATTGACTTGTGATTTTTGAATGCATGGAGTTGGCAATTTACTGTGAAAAATCCTTTTTGAATAAGTGGAGGTGTCACTACTGACAAGGGAAGGAAACCTTGGTTTTTAAAAATAGGTATTTTAACCAGCATTGCCCCTTTCAGGCTGAGACTTGCAAAGTTGTCTAGTGGATTTTGATGCCCACATAGTAGGAGCTGGGTGTGGCCATACAAACCTCAGCCTAGGCTTCTAAACCAGTATACAACCAAGGGAACAACCCCTGACCCAAAATAACTAATTCATGAGATTCCTACCATAGGGCCAGATTCTACAGCGCTTCCAGTGACTTAAAAGCATGTGTCCTTACACTGAACTATTAATGAGTTGTTTGTTATCTATTGTTATTGTAGGGAGAGATCCTGGAATATTTGAAACGTGTGAGATAATCCAGAGACATGTTGTACAGAAGTAGTCACCACGTATCTGCATTCCTTCTAACTAGGACTCCACCACTCTTTTCCACACCAAGTAGGGAAAGAGCTGTGGTCTTGGAAGAAATGTGCTGACACTAAAAGGGATGGAGAAGTCTTTAAAAGTCTGCCTAGAGGTATAAGGATGCTGGCAAGGAACTAGTACATGTGACAGTCGGCACATTTAAGATCAGAAAGTCCTAGCTTATACCCTTGGGAATTCATTACCTGCCATCATGTCTTAAATTTGTACAGCAGAAGCTTTTGCTGCTATTTCTGTCACATTTCAGTAAAGGCATTTTTTAAGGTCTGCTGGAGAGGCAGCACTGTCCCCTGATTAGCATAGGATGCTGGAAGGAAGGAGACTGGGGTTCTATTTCTGGTTTTTCTGAACTTCTTCCTCTGTCTATAAAACGGATATGAGTCTTGAGGCCACTGATTTAGGGTGCTAGTCTATATGTAACACTGACAAACCCTGGTCATCAGCAGGCAGGATGAAACCTAGGATCTCTGGAGCTTAGTGCATGCGCCTCTACTGCGTAAGCTAAAAGCCACATGGCCCTTAGCTAAGGCTGTAGAGCAGACTCATTAATCTCTAAGTGGTCTTGGTGCCACTAGAGAGGATAGAGCACCACACTCTGGAGGTGTGTGGGTTACATGTATACCTGCACAGCGGTAGTAGTATATGTGTAAACACCACCACTGCTGTGTGTGTGTATATATATATATATATGTATATGCCTCCCCACAACATGGAAAGTCCTATCAGGCATCATAGCCGCCAAGCTACAGGACCACATGGGCCAGTACCTGAGCACAGCTCAGAAGGGCATTGGGAACAACACCAGAGGCTCAAAACACCAGTTGCTCATAGATAGAGCAGTCGCCCAAGACTCAAGGTCTAGACAGACCAATCTGAGCACAGCCTGGATTGACTACAGGAAAGCCTACGACTCAATGCCGCACACGTGGATCTGTGAATGTCTGGCGCTATACAAAGTCAACAGGACACTAAGGACCTTCCTCAAGAACTCAATGGGACTATGGAAGACAACACTAGAAGTCAACTCAAGGCAACTTGCACAAGTGGCCATCAAGTGCGGCATATACCAAGGTGATGCACTGTCCCCGCTGCTGTTCTGCATAGGCTTAAACCCCCTCAGCCAGATAATCACAAGGACTGGATACAGGTACAGGTTCAGGAGTGGAACTACCATCAGCCACCTCCTCTACATGGATGACATCAAGCTGTATGCTAAGAATGAACGAGACATCGACTCGCTAATCCACCTGACGCGGATCTACAGTGAGGATATCGGGATGTCATTCGGACTGGAGAAGTGTGGCCGGATGGTAGTGAAGAGAGGGAAGGTAGTCAAGACTGATGGGGTGGAACTACCAGCGGGCCACATAGCAGACATACAGACCAGCTACAAGTACCTTGGCATCCCGCAGTCACATGGAAACCACGATGAGGAAGCAAGGAAGACAGCAACATCCAAGTATCACCAAAGGATAAGACAGGTCCTGAAGAGCCAGCTCAGTGGGAAGAACAAGATCCACGCCATCAACGGATACGCCCTGCCGGTCATCAGATACCCTGCCGGTATAGTGAGCTGGCCAAAGGAGGACATGGAGGCTGCCGATGTGAAAACCCGGAAGCTCCTCACAATGCACGGAGGTTTCCACCCCAAGTCCAACACCCAGAGACTGTATACCAGCCGGAAAGAAGGCGGGCGGGGCTTGGTGAGCGTCAAAGCCACTGTCCTGGATGAAACCCGGAACATCCAGGAGTACATCAGTAAGATGGCCCCCAAAGATGAGCTGCTGAGAGAATGCCTGAGGCAGCAGCAGACATGGGAGGAAGACCAAGCAGAAGAAGTGCCATGGCAAGACAAGACCCTGCATGGGATGTACCATCGACAGATAGCTGAGGTGGCTGACATTGGGAAATCCTACCAGTGGCTGGAAAGGGCTGGACTAAAAGACAGCACTGAGGCACTGATCATAGCAGCACAGGAACAGGCACTGAGCACCAGATCCATTGAAGCAGGGGTCTACCACACTAGAGAGGACCCAAGGTGCAGACTGTGCAGAGAGGCCTCAGAGACAGTCCAACACATAGTGGCAGGGTGTAAGATGCAGGCAGGAACAGCATACACTGAACGGCACAACCAAGTGGCTGGCATTGTGTACAGGAACATCTGCACAGCGTATGGGCTAGACCCTCCCAAGACCAGATGGGAGATTCCGCAGAAGGTTGTGGAGAATAGCAGGGCTAAGATTCTGTGGGACTTCCAGATCCAGACGGACAGGCAGGTACTGGCCAATCAACCAGACATCGTGGTAATAGACAAGGAGCAGAAGACAGCGGTGGTGATAGATATAGCAGTGCCAAGTGACAGCAACATCAGGAAGGAGGAATATGAGAAGCTGGAGAAGTACCAGGGCCTGAAAGAGGAACTAGAGAGGATGTAGAAAGTGAAGGCCAAAGTGATCCCAGTGGTTGTAGGAGCACTTGGAGCAGTGACTCCTAAGCTGGGTGAGTGGCTCCAAAAGATCCCAGGAACAACATCAGAGCTCTCTGTCCAGAAGAGTGCAGTGCTGGGAACAGCTAAGACACTGCGCAGAACCCTCAAACTCCCAGGCCTCTGGTAGAGGACCCGAGGTTGAGAAAGACACATACCACCCATAGGAGTGAGAGGGGAATTTTTATATATATATATGAAGGACATAGGCTCCAATTCTGGAAAAGTCTTCATTCATGAAAGAACTTAAGCACCTGCTTAACTTTAAAGTCAGTGAGACTGAAACCCATGCTTAATTTTAAGCACCTTGGAGACCAGCAGTAGTAACTGTGGGCCTGATTTAAGAAAGCTTCAAGCACATGCTAAACTTGAAGCATATCCTTGATTGCTTTCCTGATTTAGGACTATAGCTGCTGCTTGCTGCCTGTTTGTAACACTCAGAGCCTCGCCTGGTGTAAATCAGCTTTGCAAACTGCAGTCTGTGGAACATGCTGATTCCTACCAGCCACACATCTCACTCCCACCACCTGACCTATTTGTGAATTCAGCTGATAACATTGATTAATTTCACAGTGAACAAACACTAAATGCATATTATATTAATTAAATTCTATAAATGCTAATAAGTTTGGGGAATGTGTGAAACATCATTTTTCTAGGTCAGATTGCAATTAGTTTGCCCCTCCTTCTTCATTCACTTTTGGCAAACTTGTTTCCTTTAATTACCGTTCTATTTTTATACCCAGAATCTCTTCCATTGAAAAGTGCTTCTTCTTAATTATGGGTTTATATCCCAGCTGATGCCAAGATCAACGATTCCATTGAATTCACAGTCTCCTTGGAGTTCTGGTATCAGTTTTCCTAAAGAGGGACTCGACAGTTTTAACAGCATGGAGCCTTCAGCGCTGGCTCATGTTTTGTGTGAAACCCATACAATTTCAGAAGCTTGGACTCGATGAAACCTTTCTAATGACTGTGAGTCTTTCCACTGACGTCAGAGGGTTTTTGACCAGGCCCTCGGTGAAATGTTTAGACACGAGCGTATAGTGCTTTCCCCTTTAAATTAAAGAAAGTAAGGCTATGTCTATACTTCAAACGCTACAGCTGCTGTGCCGCATCTGCACCGCTGCTTCAGTGTAGCCATTCACTACAGCAAGGGAGTGACTCTCCTGTCACCATAGTCAATCCACTTCCTGGAGAAATGGTAGTGAGGCTGACGGAAGAGTTTTTCCGTCGACCTAGCACTGTCTACACTGTGGGTTAGGTCAGCTTAACTAAATTGGTCAGAGTGTGGATTTTTCACATCCCTGAGCAGTGTGGCTGGGTTGACCTAACCCTTTATGTCGACCTGGCTTCACAGAAGGCAGTCACGCAGAAAATGAAAACTGCAAACTTAGGTCAATTATATGGAGTCCTTGACTCCATTTTACTGTGTTTCTCTCTTGATATATTTAATTTTCCAGCTGAACGTCTTTCCTAAAAAACATTCAGGATTAAAGAGCTAGGTGAGTTAAATAATGAAGTCATTATAATGTTCAAAGACTTATTGAGGGGGTGGTCTAACTTTCACATTATCTGACCACCCAAGATTTTTCTGCAATATACACCTAAGATTTTTTATATTTATGTAGTATCTTTCACCGCATGGTGTAGAAACTATATGTGCCAGGATCACTTGAACACAGAAATGCATCCGCCTCTGGAATGGAGCAGCTGTTAGTAGTTTAGGACAGGAAGTGAAGAGGAATCTCTTAGCCAATTGGAATGGCAGGGAGAATTCAGGCCCCAGTGCAGCAAAGCATTTAAGCACAAGCTTAACTTGCAGCAAGTGAACAGTCCCATTGATGACCCCGCTGTTGCCTGGGAATTCTTTATGCTTCCCTTGCCGCCAAAACAGCTTTCTGCAGGCCTTGCTTCCAAAGGCAAGTCCCTACAGGGGGATGATTGATAGGAACCAATGAGTGGAAAGTCCTGGAGTTACCAGCCATTGCTGTGTGTTTTTCTCTCCCCCACAAAGGGACCAACTTGGCCTGTGGTTTATTTACCCAGAGGAATTTGATTCATGATAGCTGGTTGTATCTCGGATTTTTATGCTCTTCTCCATGTCCTTGAACACAGATATTGGATCCAGGCTGAAGAGAGCTGAATTAGTTTAATGTACCACTTCTCTCCTAACGATGATAGCTAAATATTTGCAAAAAGAACAGGAGTACTTGTGGCACCTTAGAGACCAACAAATTTATTTAAGCATAAGCTTTCGTGGGCTACAGCATCGGATGCATGCAGTGGAAGATACAGTAGGACTGGGTTTTATGAAGTGGGTTTTAGCCCACGAAAGCTTATGCTCAAATAAATTTGTTAGTTTCTAAGGTGCCACAAGTACTCCTGTTCTTTTTGCTGATACAGACTAACACGGCTACCACTCTGAAAGCTAAATATTTTTATCCTTCACCTAATGAAGACTTCATAGGGCTCAGAATAAGCCCCATTAGGAAAATACATTGGGCCATATTCTCCACCAGTGGAGCTGTGCCATTAACATCAGCTCAGGATCTGGCCCATTGTGTCTCATGTGGAGAAGCAGAAACGTAAAGCAGATGTTGCATGATCATGTAGAGCCAGACAGCCTGTCTGTAGTTTGTATTTGGCTGCTGTTGCTGTCCCTTTTTAGAGTGAATGTCCCATGTTGAATTGTTTATGTTGTCCTGAGATCTGCTTGGAGTCACACTGTATGACTTCTGCCCCCTGGGGTCCTTGCGAAGGCATGGCGGGTATCCCATGTGGCTATTTCAGTGAATAAAACAATTTAAATAAGTGCTGTCATCTGTTCTGACAGACCCATGACTGAGGATGCAGCTATTGGCTAGGCTTAGCATGGAAGAGGCTGTTCTCATACAAAGTTTGCCTGCTGAATTTTCCTCACCTAGACTGCCAAGTATTGAAATCAAACATAGCCATTAACTCAGGCTGGCATTAAGCATGGCAAACAGACCAAGTGTCTCTGTATAGCCTCTGACACCAACTTGTACGGATGCCCCTAAAGGATTTGGAACCTGGTACTTTTTGATCTAAAAGCATGAGCTGCTCCTGGTTGAGCTAAAGGGCCAGTTTCACTAGCTTGGGGGGAATCGACAGACTTATAAATGTCTGTCTGTGGGCCACCCACTTGAGGAGGATGGAGAGTCAGAGCCTGACTTGCCCTTAGTTTACATTTCTTTGGTGTTACATTTTTGGGGAAATAAAGTACATTGTATTTGCAAAAAGACATTAAGTTGTTCCCGCAGGAAATCCTCAATGCTGGGTCCCTGGAGATAATACATCCTTGAAAATACAGGCTTATATTGTCAAAATGTGTCCTCCTTCCGCTGTGCACCACCATCTCTGGATTAATGTTGAAATCTCTTTGTCGATTATTTATGTTATGGTAGCTCCTAGGGACCCCATTGTGCCAGGCGCTGTACAGACATAGAGTCCAAAATAGTCCCTGACACAAAGCACTTAAGAGTAGGAAAAATTAACTATGTCTGTTTCTCTGGTTCCTAATATTCAGTAGGATTTTGTCTTCATAATTCTGCCTTCTTTTTAAATGCAAATGGTGTATTCCTCTGGGATGATATTCACCCAGCAAAGTATGTGTCTCCCACTGTATCAATAGCAGCACTGTAGTTCTGCTGCATGGAGGATGGGCAGCTGCAGAGTAGGTATAGGGAGAGAGAATAGCCCAGTGCAGAACTAAGGGCAGGCTGGGGGAAAGGGCTCTGGTATGGGGTTCGGGTCTGTGAACACTTGGATCAATGGCTGCAGTGGTCATGGCCAGGATCAACGGAAGCTTCCTAAAAGTACAGACATAGAGTCCAAAATAGTCCCTGACACAAAGCTTCCTAATATTTTAAGGAAAAGTAACTATGTCTGTTTCTCTGGTTCCTAAAAGGGCGGGGGGGGCACCAGCACCTGAACTGTGGCCCTGTCCTGCCACCCTTCCCCCCAAGCCCCTGCCTCTTCTCCCTGATCCCCTGTCCCTCCCCTGAGGCCCTGCCTTCACACTGCCTCTTCCCCTGAGGCTCTGCTTACACACCACCTCTCTCCCCGCCCCCAAGACCCTACATGCTCCTCTCTGCCCCCTCATCCCCCATTGCTCAGCCTTACCACTGGTAAAAATTGGGAGGGCATAGCCCTCCCACTTTTAAAAGTGTTTTTGAGATTATGGCCCCATTGCTTCCTGCGTTCTGGTACCCCTGCCTACAGCCTGGCTCAGTAGCTAAAGCAAGCCTGTTTCCAGGTTGCTGGGGAACTCTGTATCTCCTCCTCCATCCCAACAGTGTTCTTGCAGCTGCCTACACAAAGACCTTTACTCAGGCTTGCACGTGTGCAGCTTACATCCCCAGAGCACAGAAGAGGTAATTGATATGTTGCTGAAGCTGGGCCAGAATAGGTAACCAAGAATTCGTCCACTCGCAAAAGGCCTGTTGTTAGAAATGTAATGAGAAAAAATGCTCCAAGACAATGGAGTTGAAGAATACATCAGAATGTTCATTTAGCCAGAAACGACTCTGGAAAAGGAAAAGAGAAATCCATCACTGAAGACATCTTTCGCTGGCAAGTCAATGCACATTTTGTATTGGGAACATGGAGCAAGTTAGCATTTTCTGTGTTCTATGAACTTCAAATGGGGCTAGAGAAGCTGGGAATGACTGAGACAAAAGTGAATGTGTATTTGACAACACAGTAGGGAAACTAACATCTTTCCTTGTTTCTGAAGATGTTACTACATAGAAGAAAGACCTCCCACCCTATTTCTCCATGATCAGTCATGTTGGTATCTAAGTACTACTATGTGCTGGGATTTCCTGCTCAGGGATTTTCTCTCTAATGAGATTAGATATAGGCAGAAATTTTCATCTAAAAGTTTTTTTGGCAAAGTGCAGCTTCCATAATGTCTAAATGTTTCACAGATTCCTGTTGTGGGAAAGAAACCACAAATACATATTCTGAAAAAACATTTAAAACATTTCGTTTGGATATTTTCATGCAGTGTTCAATTTTTCAGCTCAAAACTGTTTTTCATTTTGAAATTTCCTTCAAATTTATTTTAAACAATTAAAAAAGTTAAAAAACAAAATCCTCCAAATTGAAACAAAACATTTAATTTGACCCAAACCTTTTAATTTTTTAATTTTCTGAAAAATTTAGTTTTTGGATAGACCTGAAACTATTTTTTTTAATTGTTCCAAATGGCCAGTGACTTGAAAAAGCCGTTATTTGCACAGCTCTAGATGAGACACCTTGTAATGGTGCTGCATATCTCACAGGCTATCAGAGGCCAGACAGCTTTCTAACTTGTTAGTGCAGTTGACCTTGCATATAATCCAGATCTTGTGACTTAAAGTTTAGGGATAGTCTAAAGTAGTGATACTCAAACTGTGGCTCACGAGCCACAGGTGGCTCTTTAATGTGTCATCTGCGACTCTTTGCAGTACATGAGACTAAAACACTGTGTGATTTAAATATTAGCCAGTCTAAGTTATTAACCAAGCAAGATGCTTTTCCTATGTTATTAACCAATTGTAGTTGGTAAAATAATACTACTTGGTCAGTCATTTTGCTGTGAGAATAATTATACTAAATGTTAATATATGGTACTGTAGTAAATAAAACAATGAATGTACACTAGTGTGGCTCTTCTGGGTAATGTTGATCGCTATTATGGCTCCTGAACCACTGAGATTTGAGTATCACTGGTCGAAAGGCTCCTCCAATAGTATCCACATTAGGCGGAAATCCTGTTTATTTCTGTCTTCTCTCCATTCTGCAAATTGCCAAGAAATGCTGCTTCTCTTTGATCTAAACTCAGTTGGGTTCTGCTTTTCCTTAGGCTGGGAAATTAGTGGCTGCTGCTCTTGAAGGAAATGGAACTGTTGGCCTGGCTTCAGAGAGAGTGAAGGGTGCTCAGTGCTACTCTAGGTCATGCTGCTGTTGTCCAAGGAGGCAAAGATAGGTGTATATGACAGCTGGTTTTCCAGACAACGCTCTGGAGAAGATTGTAGCCTATCTCTGGAACAGGGTCTCACAAACCTTGTGGGGAGAGGAGGTTGGGGAGCCAGCACACAATCTGCTAGAAGGGTGCTGCAAGCTTCCATCAGTGTAAACAGCACAGACAGCATCACGGCAGGATTCTCTCTTTCATTTAAACAGAGAAAACCAGAACCTGGAAGTGCAGAAGACAAATTCCTCTGGCACAATGAGCTCTGGTAAGTCACTGCTCCTCACATGCCTGCCTTTAACTTCAGAAACCCTCCTGTCCAGTTCTAATGCTGTGACTGTTTTGTGTTTTTATCTGTTCTCTCTGAATCAGCCATTCCTGTGCGGGATTCCACTGTCGAGAGGGCCACAAGAAGTTTTCATAATAAAAATCAAACCGTGGTTTCAGGTTGTCATTTCCCCTCCTGTCTGGACTGGGGGCAAAGCAGGACTGGGTGGCACTTTCTCCCCACCCCCGTGGGGGCTGGCCTGGGCCCCACTG
Organism: Chelonoidis abingdonii; assembly: GCF_003597395.2. Lineage (NCBI taxonomy): Eukaryota > Metazoa > Chordata > Testudines > Testudinidae > Chelonoidis > Chelonoidis abingdonii. The sequence goes on from NC_133784.1 coordinate 15,745,632, forward strand.
TGCACCCTCCCAACAGTCCTCCACAACCCCCAAAAGGGATGCGCCCCAGAGTTAGGGGACCATTGGTTTAGGGTCCCCATTGCTGCTAGCCTAGGACAGTCTTGAGTATCACTTCAGAAGATACTTCTGGAATGGTACTGGGCACCTGGGCAGACCCTTGATCTCCCGTGGGTTTGTATGAGGGAACCTGATTAGAAAATAGTGACTGGGGTGGGTATTTAATTTTTTTATGGTGGCGTCTAGAGACCCCTGTCTGGGCTGGAATGCAGTTGTGCGAGGTGCTGTACAAACACACAGACAGTTCCTGCCCCCAGGAGCTCAGTGTCAATGGACAAGGATGAGAGTGGAAGTGAATTTCTGTCCCTAGATCTGGGGATGTGGGTAAGCATGGTATCAACACATGTATATCCACAGTGTTTTACTATTCCCTGTCCTGTTCCTTTCTCGCACGTCTCCTATATTTCTGCTGTAGACAGTGGAAAGGCTTTTTTTGAAATCCTGAATATTGTCAGGCCCTGCAGTGTGTTCAGCATGATCTCACTTATCTTTGGGTGCCCCGGCTTTCTCTTTGTCTTTCAGAACAAGAAGTTGACATTGTGAAAACTGTGGTCAATGGGCTGATATCAAGCACAAATGGACAAGAGCAAGGTGAGTCAAGTACATTCAAAATAATCTCTGCAGCTCCCCTGCACGTCAGTTGGAGTGGCGCAGCTATTTCCCTGCAGTTGAATCATTACAATGTCTTACTGTGCTTAGCTGCAACCACAGCATGAGGGGACCGACCCAATATTAAATTAACATTAATATTTTAAGGAAAACTATCTTTGTCAGCAAGGGCCTGATCCCAAACTTGCTGAAGAACATGAGCCTTTCCAAAAGGCTTTGGAACCTGGCCTTACACCATTAGATTTTTTTATTATTATTATTCTTAGTGTATTTGGGGTGGGAAGATTTTGTCCCCAGGCTTCTTCTTTGGTATTCATGCCCTTTCCTCTCGTTTGATGGCTTTTTCTGACAGGCAGCGTATTTATTATAGATGAATGAATGAGCTAGTTCAGAAGGAAATAGAACTAGAGCCCAAGCTATATTTTGCTTTTAGAAAACCTTGTTAGTGGGATTATTCCCCAAACCAAAGGCAGTTTGGAACAGGGCCGCATTGTGTCCAAACCTCTCCTTGAAGTCCAGTGAGGGGGTAGATAATAGTCTCTGATTTAAGCTAATCTCTAATACAAATTAGCTCAGAACTGTACCCCAAAACTGGAAGTCAGCCTTTCTTGAGGTTTGAAAGAATTTAGCCAAGTTCTTCCACGCATCGTTCCTCTCGGTAGCTTTCTATTCCTCTCGGTAGCTCCATTCCTCTCGGTAGCTCTGCATTTTCAGGTTTCCTCCAGAACCACAGCCAAAGTGCCACAAGACCACCACAAGAAGAAGCTGTTCTTCTGAGCCTAACGTTGCAGACCAAAAGCAGTTTTGAATAAAGCTCAGGGAGGCTTCCAACCTTTTGAAATCAATGAGTGTTCTGTATGCAGAGACGTTACAATGTCAGATCCTAAAGATAAAATCCTGGATACACTGAAGTCAATAGCAAAACTCCCATTGACTTCACTGGCACCATGATTTCCCCTCAGGTGTTTTATCCCAGCTGAACCTCTTGAGGTTCACCCATCACTAACTTTGCCTATGCCCCATGAGGACAGAGTTCAGTACTGCTCATTCAAGGCCACATTAGGAAGAGTAGGGGAGGACGAACCAGATGCTTTGGAGAAGTGAGCAACCTTTAGAAATTTTCAACACGTGCTAGAATGTTGCACAGTGCTGCATAAAAGAGAAAAATCCCTCTAAGACAATGTTCAGTGTTTGTTGGTAAAATCCAGTGTTTTTGTTAAAATTAGTATGCAGAAAAAAGGAGTTTAAACAGAATCCCTCTGATTTACTGCTTGGCTGAATGGTTCTCTCAAGACTGGGTACCTTGATGGTACCCTTTGGTTCTGGATACTTTTCAAGACTCCTGGTCACAATTCTGTACTCCTTGCTATTAATGTTGTAAAATATACACCATCAAAAACATAGGATTTGTGCAGAGTGGCCAATCAATGTTATTCTCAGAATCTTAATGTTTGTTTCCTCACTCTGGATAATTTTAACTCTGCAACTTTAAGATGTTTTATCTTTGCATGTAATATATGTAGCTTCTTGGCTAAAGGTTTATACTAAACTTTAGTTACGTCATCTGAAAATGAATGTTTGAGATTCTCTTCCCTTACAGTATATTGGCAGCCAGGACTCAGTCAGTTCACTAAGCACTACTGTACCCTGCACAACAGATACACATCCTGAATTAGGATGATCGAGGGGCTATTTTTAATGATTGCATCACTGCTCTCTGGACTGCTTTTGAATATGAAATTTCCTGCTATTGTCATTCCTGGTTTCCCAAGTACATTAGAAAGCTTTGTGGCATGTTTCCTTAATTGTGTTCTTCCCTTCTGGATGCACCAACTACACTTTTGTGTTTGCAGCCATTGACGTCCCTTTATGTGCACGCTCTATTTCTGCTGTTAAAATAATCCCTGTGAAGAAAGTGAAAAGTTCTCCTGACCTAATGCTTCCTACAGGTATCTTTTTTTCCAAACGCATTAGTAGGCCATCATCCACTCTATCTGCCTCACCCCCTTGTTAAGATAGTTTTTAGCTTCATCCTTCTTTCACCATTTTCCAGGCTGTAGATTTCATCAACAGCTAATAGAGTTAAACCATGATGACACAATTCATTGTTTTCAATAATCCAGTTTCTCTGCAGGGATAATAAGCATATTTGAATTTGGGATCTATGTAAACTCTTCTGCTAATTCTTGGTATGAACATGACTGTTGTAACCTCATTTTAAACCAAATTCCTGAAGAGTCTAAAATATTTCCTGTATATCTTAGGTCCATAGAGAAGTAAATAGACATCAGAGATTTCATTCTGCAGGCTCAGTCTCCATTCAGCACCTGTATTGCTCTTTCTCTCACTCACACACACGCACATCCTCTCTTGCCACGATAAAGTAAAAACTTCCCCATTAACCCTTTTTGCACTTTGCTGAGTTTGGACTGTGAAACCAGACTAACCAACTCTATTTGCCATTTATAGTCATTTTCACTTGCCAATTCTGACACACTAGCACAATGCTCAGTGTTTGTATTTCCAGTAGAGCTGGTTAAAAAATTGGGTGGCAAATTCTGCAATCTCAAAATCTGATTTTGTACCATATTGGGGTATAAAGTCAAGTACTGAATTTTTATTTTTGCAAAGTGAAATATTCCAAAAATATTTTGTTGCAGTTGTATCGGTGTGATATTATGTGATCTGTAATGTAAAAGTCAAAATATTTAGACTTTTGTATTATAACTTATAGTACATAATATAAAAGTCAAAACAATAAAGCTCAAATGAAATGTTTTGGTTGCATCAAAACGCCATTTTCTAATAGAAAATTGTTCCGTTGGAAAATTTTCTACTAGCTGCAGTTTCCAGCGCTCCAAGGGAAGACTCTTTAAATTGAAAAAATGAACTAATTTTTATAAAGTGAGACAGCCTCAACTTAGACCAGGGGTAGGCAACTGTAGAAGGGTGCTGGTGCAAAGGCACCTAATTAGCCCCTGTTCAGCCTGCCCCAATCAGGGGAAATAGATTGGGGCTGGGGAGAAGTCTGGTGCCTGGCCTTTAGAACTGGCTGCACCTGTGGGCGGAGGCTTCAAGAGCTATAAAGGTTGGCTGGCAGTGAGAAGAGAGGAGAACGGTCAGGGGAAGGTCAGTCTCCAGGCTGAGGGCAGACTCCATGTAGGAGAGGAGATTGTCAGGCCTGCAAGCTCTGTAAATAGTATCACTGGTGGTGGGAACTTGTGTAAATAAAGCCATGGGTGCTGCAGCAAGAGAAGCCTCTCTGTGCTTTATTGGGGCAGCAGAGGGCCTCAGGAAGAGGGGCAGGTGGAAGACCCTGTTACACATGGGGGCTTGTCTGGGAACCTCGTGCCAAAGACACAGTTTGGTGATCCGGCAATGGAAAGCACCCTGCAATGGCTCACTGAGCAATAGACTGAAATGCAGAAAGCACTGCAGTCCTTCCAGCAGTCCCACCAGTTGGAGAGGCAGGTTCTACTCGCTTGGCAGGCAGAGCAGCAGAAGGCCCTACAGGACTTCATCAAGGAGCAGTTGACTTTGCAGCAGCAGCTCCTGCAAAAGCTGGTGAGTCCTGCTGTGAGAGATGGCACCCGGGCCCCAGGCCTCAGCCTTTGTAAGATGGCCCCAGCCGATGACCCTGACACCTTTTTGGGTACCTTCGACCGGGTGGCCCTGGTGTGGGATGGGACCAGACAACTTGGGCCCAGCGGCTGGCCCCTTATCTTGCTGGGGAGGCACAGGCCACGTATATGGCCCTGACGGATGCCCAAGCCAGGGACTATGAAGCAGTGAAGGCAGCAATTTTGGACCGCCTCGGGCTTTCGGCCGAGAAATATCGCCAGAAGTTTCGGGCAGCCCAGTAGGCAGGGGGCGTGCAACCCCAGGCCTTTGCTCAAAAATTAAGAGACTGGGCAACACAGTAGTTGAGGCCCGATGCCCACATCGTGGGACAGATAATGGATCAAGTGATCCTTGAACAGTTTATACAATGCCTCCCTGACAGTGTGCGGTGACATCAGCCAGCCACCCTAGAAGCTGCCGTGCAAAAAATGGAGGAGTATGCACAGGCTGACTTCTCACCGAGGGAGCATCGAGCCCTCCAGGACACAGAGGGTGGCAGGAAACCCCATGACCATGCCGGGGCAAACCCGGTAGACAGGCAACGGGAGGAGCCCAAGGGGACACCTAGCGGCCTGGAGCAGCTTGTATGCTGGCAGTGTGGACAGCTAGGACATAAAAGTCGGGACTGCCCAGTGATGGAGTGTGGGGCAGCTGAATTTTGTGGATGGACTAGGGTTGGGGGGGATGGAAAAAGAGGCGTGGGTTGGCCACTATCCTGGTGCAGGTTGGGAAAAGGCCCCAGAGGGGTCTAGTGGACACAGCCTCTGCTCGCTCCCTTATACTGCGGCGCTTAGTGAAGCTGCATTGGCTCATCCCTGGGGAAAGGATGTTAGTGGAATGCATCCACAGGGATAGGGAATATTGTCCCGTGGCCCAGGTACCCCTTGAAGTGCAAGGGCGGTTTACCTGGAAGTGGGTGGGGGTAATCGAAGGGTTGGCTTACCCCGTGGTCCTGGGGCTGGACTGGCGCCCTCCCCAGAAGGGGAGAGAGACCATGGGGAAGCGACCATCGAAGAAAGAGGGAAAGAGAACCCTGGAAAGAGAGGGCAAGACCCTGGTGGAGGTGGACCTGAAGCAAGGGAAGGCCCCACAACCTCCAGGGGGAAAAGCTGAGCAGCCTAGACAACCAAGCCAAAATAGGGAACCTGAGGGAGTAACTGAGAAGCCAAGGGAGCTTCCTGGGCAGGACCACCTGGGGGAGGGAACCCCGGGGAAGGTGGAAGAAACCCAACAGGGGAAGGCCCAACTGCAAAGGGACAGAAGGCCTGGACAAGAGATAGGGGACCGACTCGGGGCAGCGGGCTCTGAGCCGTCACCCCCACTAGAAAAGGAAGGGGAGCCTCTGGAGCGGCCGGCCCAGCCATGTGAATGGTGTGAGGATCTCTGGGTGAGCATGGACCTGTGGGGTGCCCCACCCCCTACCCAATGCACCTTTTGTGGGTAGGGTGTGCCAAAGCCCCATGGGGTTGTTCCTGGGGATCCCTCGGCTGGGCAGGGGGCCCAACCTCAAAGTAAAATCCCTGGCCAAGGAAAGTGAGGCCGAGGAAGACCAGGCCTGCCACCAGCTTAAGAGGGGAGATGTGTAGCAGGGTGCTGGTGCAAAGGCACCTAATTAGCCCCTGTTCAGCCAGCCCCAATCAGGGGAAATAGATTGGGGCTGGGGAGAAGTCTGGTGCCTGGCCTTTAGAACTGGCTGCACCTGTGGGCGGAGGCTTCAAGGGCTATAAAGGTTGGCTGGCAACCAGAAGAGAGGAGAACAGCCAGAGGAAGGTCAGTCTCCAGGCTGAGGGCAGACTCCATGTAGGAGAGGAGATTGTCAGGCCTGCAAGCTCTGTAAATAGTATCACTGGTGGTGGGAACTTGTGTAAATAAAGCCATGGGTGCTGCAGCAAGAGAAGCCTCTCTGTGCTTTATTGGGGCAGCAGAGGGCCTCAGGGAAAGGGGCAGGCGGAGGACCCTGTTACAGCAACCTATGGCAAGTGTGCCGAAGGCAGCACACGAGCTGATTTTCAGTGGCACTCACACTGTCCTGGTCCTGGCTGCCGGTCCGGGGGGCTCTGAGTTTTAATTTAATTTTAAATTAAACTTCTTAAACATTTTATAAACCTTATTTACTTTACATACAACAATAGTTTAGTTATAGATTATAGATTTATAGAAAGAGACCTTCTAAAAAGGTTAAATTGTATGACTGGCACGCAAAACCTTATATTAGAGTGAATAAATGAAGACTCAGCACCCTACTTCTAAAAGGTTGCCTGCCCCTGATTTAGATTGTTTGCTCTTGAAGGCCTTTTTGTTCTGTGTTGGTACAGCGCGTAGCACAGTGGAGTCTTGGCCCACAATCAGGCTCCTGGGTGCTATAGTAATAAGTAATAATCTGCAAAAATATGCGTCTTTGGATCCTGATTTCGAAGTTTCAAAGCCCAAAGTTCAGGGGTGCTCAGATTTGGGGTTTTTGACTGAGTCGCATCTCTAGTTTTCATAACCCATTTGACAGTATAATTCATGAAACCACATTAACTGTTATAGAATCAAAATACTGGGGACTAAGGGGGAGTGTTTTAGTCCCAGGTCAGGTGTCTAACCACCACTTGTGTTTTGTAAATCGACCCCTACCCCTACATTATAATGTCCCAAAAGTAATGACAGCTAAGGTCAGGCTGGCACTACCATTCAGTCAAACATCAGGAAAGATGTTCAGTAATTGACTCAGTGTTGGGATGGGCATGCATTTTTCAATTTGCATATAACAACGAAAGATACTGGAATGGCTGTTGGAAAAGCACATGAACTCTGGTACCAGGCCAGCGAGCGACCAAGGCATTGACCTGAGTATGAACAACTGTCAGACTCTACACACTGGAACCGTATTTGTAACTGGATACGTGGACAATACAATGAGGTTATAACTGAGTTTTAGCTTGGTTGCCTGTATCCATAGTATAGACAGGGACTGTAAATGGCATTACCAAAATCAACAGAGCTGCCTGTTCATTCCAAAAGGCAAACAGCCCATGTTTTGCTCAGCAGTGGCTTGGGGAAGGCTGGGTCTAGAAGGAGCACCTGGGCACAATCTGCATTTAAAACTGGGTGTGTAAATAACTGCACCTTGTCCTGTTGTGCTTGCAACCTGCCACCTTAATACACATTCTCTCTCTCCTCCAACATACTTCATACATTAACATTTGACATCCATGTGGTACGGAGAAGAACTCAATGAAAGTTCATGTAAAATAGTTTCCACCCAGCTTTTAAATTGGTTGCACAATCAGAATAATACCCTTCCTCTATAAAGTTGCAGTTGTATTGTTAATAATTGGTATTATAGTAACACCTACAGGCCTCAACTAAGATCAGAATCCCATTGTGCAAGGCACTTCCTGCCCTGAATTGCTTATAGTCTGAACAGGCAAGATAGACAAAAAGTGGGGAGGGGAAACTGAAGCACGGAGTGTTGAAATGACTTGCCCAAAGTCAGTGGTTCCTGTTGTGGGTTAATCACTATTCCCAAGATACAAGATTTATACAGTGTGACTTCAGAGCACAGATTGGGGCATGTGTCAACCTATCACTCAAAAAAAAATAATCATTTAATAACATCAGCTCCAGTCTCAAGGCTTCAGCTTCACACCCTGCACTTTCACCTTCAGTGGATGGTGGTTTTTTATTTATTTTTTACCAGACTGATTAAGACAAATTTTACTTTTTTTAAAACAAAAACCTGATCATGAGATAAAATGTGGGTTGGAAACAATACAGACGGCTCTGGCCACTTGGTGAAAATGTACTTGAAAATCTTTTGAGGTTTTTTGCCTATGCTTCCCCAGGCTTAATCTTAAATCAGGGACAGACCTCTGTGGCAAAGATGGGCCCACCTGGGCCCTCTAGTCTTCTTTGTCTTGATTCACAAGATATCAACCATGTGCCTAACTTTAAGCTTGTGAATAGACCCACTGAGTTTATTGGGACTGCTCTGGTGTTGAAATGGAGCCATGAACTACAGCCCTGTAGCAGTAAGAAAGTACGTCCCTGTCTCTGATCCCTCTTGTCATCCTCCATTTACAGGCCTCGATCCACACCACTTGAGACAACCTTTCACACTAAGCCCATAAAGTATTGGGACTGTCAAGTAAAGGCCTGGTGATTCTAACACAAAGGGGTTCAGATAAGAACCAAACATCTGACACTTGTTGAACCTCCTAGCATTGAAGTTGTGGTTATTTATTTAACCTTGGTGGCTCAGCCACAGCACTATCACAGTATGGAGGCCCGTACAAAGATAGGGACAGATCCTTAGGTGGTGTAAATTAGCATTGTTCCATTGACATCAATGGTCAGGGGCAGCTCTAGGGATTTTGCCGCCTCAAGCATGGCAGGCAGGCTGCCTCCGGCGGCTTGTCTGCAGAGTGTCTGCTGGTCCGCCAACGCCACGGCACTAGCGGGCCCTCTGCAGACACACCTGTGGGAGGTCCACTGAAGCCACGGGACCAGCAGATCCTCCACAGGCAAGCTGCAGAAGGCAGCCCGCCTACCGCCCTCATGGCTCCGGCAGTGCGCTCCCCACGGCTTGCTGGCCCAAGCACGCACTTGGCGTGCTGGGGCCTGGAGCCGCCCCTGCAATGGTGATATGCTGATTTGCTGCAGCTGAGCATCTGGGCCCTGCAATAAATGACAGTCCCTGCCCCAAAGAAGCTTGAGTATGATGCTGATTTCCATGCCCACCAGTACGCTAGACACTCGCAGTATAGATGGGGCATGAACCATGCTCCGGGGAGCTTAAAAACAAAGGCCCTGGTCTTGCATTGTGACCTGAGCAGCACCTGAGCCTCACTGAACTGCAGGCACAGCAGTCCATCTGCACTTGTCACTGCAGGATCAGGGCCCAACTTCAGACATGGCACGATGAGCCAGGTAAATGCAAGAGAAGGAAGGAATCCAACAATGTACAGCAAAAGCTAGTGCGTGACTTGAGGGAGATTGGTTTGAATGTGAGGTCAGGCTAAAGACAAGGCTAGTGCTCTGGAGGTACCTTGGAGGGCTTGAGACCTAGGAGGGATGTATGTGAGGAGAGACTAATGGCTTTGCAGACCTGCTCAGGCAAAGTGTTCCATTCCTAGGGGAAGGCATGGGAGAACGCCTAGAGCTGCAGACCTGCAGGTCCTCAAGGCCAGCAGCCCCTATGGGAGTGCTGTAAACTTGATGCCTTGGAGAAAGGGGTGCCAGTGGAGGGACTTGGGCCCTGATTCAGCAAAGCATGTGCTTAACTTCAAGCACATGAGTAGTCCATGGACTTCAGTGGGACTACTCAAATGTGGATGGTTAAGCACACGTCTAAGATCTTTGCCTCCAAAGGGCTGATGTGATCTGATTGATGGGGAAGGAAGGTGACCTTAGTGGTTGTATTTTGAACTACTTCTTTCTGATGCTATAGGGTGATCTCGTGGGTATGGCACAGTAAGAGGGCAGGGTGTGTGGGAGGCATGCACTGTACTGCCTGGGCTGTATCCCTTATTCTGGATAACTATAAAACTTCATTCTCCATCAAGCCAGCATGGAACTCACTGCTAAGGCCTTGTCTACATACACAAGTTATGCTGCTGCGTACTGGTATATTTTAAGTGGTACAACACCCCTAGTGTGGGTGAAATTATAGTGATATAAAATATATACTGGTACAAAATCTGAATGTGGACCAGGCCTAATAAAGCAAACAAACCTGTGAAATTTATTCCAAACAGCCATCAGGTCTTGCCACTTTCCTAGCTGAGTTACACTGACTGAGAACTTTATTTGTGTGTTCATCATTTATCTTACTTATTTTTTAAATATGCAACTGCTGTTATTACTTAATGTTTTAAAGCCAAAGCTAATGTTCATCTGCATAAAAATTAGAACAATTCAGTCAGGACAGCCGTGTTAGAATTACTCCAGAGCCACCAGCATGCTGCCATAGAACTATGATGGCTTCCACTAGCTTGGAATCACATGCACCAAAACATCTCCTTTGTGTGTGTTTTCTTTAGACAAGGATCCCACTAAAGTCTGCACTGGAAAAGGGACCGTGACCCTACGGGCATCTTCAGCCTCTGAGGAAAGGCCAAGTATCAGTCCCCCATGTTCTCAGGATGTCCAGCAGTCAGAAAGTAAGTCTAGTATGTAAAAGGTTAAGCATAAAATACAATAATTGTAACTGACCCCACATGGTGCTTGAGTCCACGCCTTCAGTGCTAAAAGCATGATCCTCTCCCGCTAGCGCTAAAGACCTGAGCAAAAGCAGACTCATAAATCTCTTACATGAGGCAAGCCGCTTAAGGAAGACAAAGCCCCAGAACCTCTGAGTGTGAGTTTCACAACCAGTTATACGCCACTGGGGAAAAGGCATATTTGTTGGTTCATGTTGCTGGGAGGAGTGCCAAAAAATCATCCTTTCTTCCCAAGTAGGCCTTTGGGTCCCTCTTTTCATCCCAGGCCACTGGGGGGCATGGGAAGTGTCCTTGTGTAGTTGCTGGAGCAATGGCATTTATTTTTTTGCAGTAGTCAAGGGCACCGGGATGGCATCCCAAGTTGACAGTGTTGCCGTAGACCTCTGTGGTCTTTAAATAGCAGATGTGTAATTTCTTAATTACAGGAGACAAGCAAAGCATCACTAACCCTGCCTGCACCTTGGATTTTGCATATAGATGAACTCCCAAAGGGGAGATACTATTAAAAGTTAGGGTTGTTCAGCTTCTCCGCTGAAAGTGAAGCAGATGTAATTACAGGACCTGTTGTTAGGAAAGGGTGATTCTATTCTTTTCAGCCCTAATGCACTGCTTTCTACCTTCCCTTTCTCCTCCCCTCCTGCTCCACCCATGACCTCTCCTCTTTTCATTCTCTCCATTTTCTGTTTCCTCACCCCCACCCCCTTCACCTACCCTTCCTGCTGGCAGCCTCATAAACTTCCAGCAGCTTGAATGGCAATGAGCCCATTACTATGGAAATTAGCTCATTAATACTTCTTTTGCTGACTCCCTCAATCACTTTATGAAATGCATGTTGGAGCTGGAAGAGCTCTTTGCACAGAATGTGAGAGGCCTAAACAGCTAATGTGGGAAGAGGGGTAGGAACTCAGTGGGTGATGGGTAGATAGTCTCAGTGCCTCTAGCCACAGGGACTGGGCTGTAAAATGACATCATGTTTTGTACCCCCACCCGTACTCACAAAATAGACATCTCATTTGTCAATGGGTCTCTGGAGCAGGTATTCTCATGCGGCAGTGTTAGAAAGGACAGCTATGGTTATCCAGCCGACATCATGGCTTGACACTGAGACCCTGCATTTGCAGCTGTGTGTGGGGAGATTGGACTCCAAACTGCAGCACGAGAGCAGATAGCTCAGCTGAATGTCAATGACCAATTGTTTCTTCATTGCTCTGAATGAATCGCCTTGTGTTTACAAAGGTCAGAAACTGTGAGGGCATCATGTTTAGAGCCAGTTTCTATGGCAATTTGGCATCCCTGTCAGAAAGCATTGTGTGTGTGAAATGAAGTAGCCTGAATGTTGAATTCAGTGGGTACATGTTTGCTGTAAATGGAACAGTTTATTTTTTTCCCTTATTTTTCCATTCTTCCTTCCCTCCTCTCTGCAGCACACATAGCTCTGGAGACAGGAAAACCAGAAACAGGTACATATGCTTGTTGATCTGTTTTGTTGTTTCCCCGGATGTATTTCTTGTTGCCCAGCAAAAAGCAACAGCTCCCCTCTCCTCATTCCCCATCTAGCTAGAGTGAATTCACTCAGACCTGAAGTTCTCCTTCCCCTTTTAGATGATTGGAGGTTATCCTCTAATGGAGATATCCAGCCATCTTCTCTGGCTGCCAAGGGCTATAGAAGTGTGCGTCCCAACCTCTCCTCAGAGGGCAAACCACAGGTAAGCATCTTTCCAGGGGATCTGAGGCTTTTCTTGAGGGGTCAAGCACAGGATTCAGAGTCAGGAGACCCTGTGTTCAATTCGTAGGCTTGGGTAAGTCTATGTGCCTTCATTTTTCCTATCTGCAAAATGGAGAGAATGCATCTTTCCCAGGAGTGCTGTGAAGCTTAATTCATGAATATGTGTTAAAGCATGCTGAGCTCCTTGGTGGCCATAGCGGGGGAAAGTACTGTTCACATTGTGTGGGAAGGCTTAGCGAAGAGGTAGTGATCCATTATTGTATGTCTTTTATGTATGCGCTTTGACCTTCCAACTGCAGCTGGCTGAACGGAGAATTAAACTTCCTAAACCCACAGAATGGCCTTAAAAAATAACTAGAGAAAGCCTTGTCACTTTAACACTAGAAATTATATAACCTTTTGTCAGTCCATAGTGAGAGGGTTATTTTCCTCCCAAGTCTAATCTGAAGTGTTGGAATTGGTCTGCCAAGCAAAGAGAAATGCTAACCTATGGATGGGTTATCAGTGTGCATGGATGCAATTTCAGATTGCGTTCAGTGGGATGGGAAAACCTAAGCAACCCTTCTTTATAAACTGCCTTCTTGAGGAATGCACCTGTTCCTGCTCCGTTAAATGTGAAATGGAGCCCCGGTAAAATCTCATCCCTAGTACAGGGCAGTTGCTTTAATCGTGGCGAGCTCTTGGCAAAGTCACAGATCAGACACTGTGCCTAAAATGTTAAGTTAAAGATGAAGAGGGCACCAGTCGGCCAAGGGCATAAGAAGTAATGAAGCACTAAAGGAGTGAGCTCCTTCCTGCATGAGACATGCAGCTGTTTCACAGTCAGTTATTGGGCATATAAATGAACAGAGATAGCTCAGTTTTAGTTTCCCAGAGTGCTGCTTATAGAAGAGTCCTGAAGGCACTTCAAGTAATTTCAAATGAAATAGGGCCATATTCTGCTCTCAGCCACATGGGTGTAAATGTGGAGTACCATAGTCACTGTTAACAAGCAATCTGTAGCATCTGGAATGCGGCAGTGTTTTTCCAGTCGCCCAGCTGTATCTGCGGTATCCCAGTGTGATAACCAGGGTGGCTACTGGCTGGCTCTCCATGGCAACTCCTGATTATTCAGTGAGCTGTACACCAAGGATAAAAAAGGGCCTATCCAAAAATCTGGGAGCCCCTGCCAGAAATTACAAAAACAATAAATTAAACCACCCGCAAAAGGCCAAATTCCCCTCCTCCAGTCTGATTCCCCTCCCAACCATCTCCACAGCAGCCAGTGTAAATACATGTGCCTTACATCATGCCCAGATTGTCAACAGACTAGCTATTTTGGGCCAGTGGGGAAGCCTACGCTACAGCCAAGGGCCACTCACAGGGAGTGCTGCACTGCCTTCCTCCTCATCCCAGCTTGAGTGCCTCTGTTTAGCATAACACTGGTAGGATGGCTACTGCAACTTTGAAATCTATGGGGTTACTCTGGATTTTATACCAATACAAGCGAGAATAGGAGCTGCCCCGAAGCTGCCTAGGGTGATGAATTTTAGAAGAGAACATTGATCAAGGCAATAAAGTTCTGAGCAGTTAAAGCCTCCAAAGAAGAATAGAGGCAATTCATATCCTGTAGGTTGGCATTCTAGTCATTTTCCGCCTAACAAATGGTGATTTACAGTTACTTGCAACTGTAAATAAATACAGTGAAACCTCCATGTAGCAAAGTCAGTTCTTTTGCTACAGAACAATTTGGCTCTAGCAAAGATTTGCTCTAACTGGAATTGCAATCTCCACGCTGCTCTAGAGTTACAATCTGTACACTGCGATGCACTGAAACAATGAAGGAGTTTCTTTTTGCTTCTCTAGGAACATGATTTTGCTATCAGAAGGCTTCACTCTAAAGACAAGTTTCTGGGAACCCAATTCCGCTATAGATTAAAATTGTTCTGTTTTTCTGAGGGTGCTTTGTGAATGAGGGATCTTTTTAGAAGGGAAATGGGGTGTCATTGGCAGAGGCACTGAATCAGATTTCGGCAATCTCCTTAGTGTGCTGTAGAGAAAGGCCTGAGCTGTAGAATTCATATTTCCTTCTGGATCTGAATGTGCCCAAATCTGGGGAGTGCTTGAGCCAGGGGTCATGGAACACAGAGACTGGTTCTGATGGTCAGATCTGCATTTCAAAGTTCCTGGGGAATGTTAGGAGCTTGGGTACCCAGGCTGCTCCCTGCGGTACCCAGAGTAAGGTTAGCCCTGAAAGCAAAGTGAGATGCTCGTCATAGATTTGAATTTGAAAGCTGGAAAACCTTTCCATACCTCAACAAGCAGCATTGAGAGCGAACAAGTTGAGTTCTGGGCTTGACGATACCGTGTTAGCTTGTTATTAACTTGTGCTTAGCTTGTGGCTAAACAAAAAGTAAAAGAAGCAGTGAGAGGCAAAAAGGCATCCTTTAAAAAGTAGATAAATGCAAAATAATGCACATTGGAAAACATAATCCCAACTATACATATAAAATGATGGGGTCTAAATTCGCTATTGCCACTCAAGAATGAGATTTTGGAGTCATTGTGGATAAGTCTCTGAAAACATCCACTCAATGTGCAGTGACAGTCAAAAAAGCTAACAGAATGTTGGAACTCATTAAGAAAGGAATAGATATAAAACAGAAAATGTCATCTTGCCTCTATATAAATCCATGGTACACCTACATCTTGAATACTGTGTGCAGATGTGGTCACTCCATCTCAAAAAAGATATATTGGAATTGGCAAAGGTTCAGAAAAGGCAACAAAAATGATTAGGGGTATGGAATGGCTGCCTTATGAGGAGAGATTAATAAAACTGGGACTTTTCAGCTTGGAAAAGAGACGATTAAGGGGGAATATGATTGAGGTCTATAAAATCATGACTGGTGTGGAGAAAGTAAATAAGGAAGTGTTATTTACTCCTTCTCATAACACAAGAACTAGGGGTCACCAAATGAAATTAATAGGCAGTAGGTTTAAAACAAACAAAAGGAAGTATTTTTTCGTGCAGCGCAGTCAGCCTGTGGCACTCCTTGCCAGAGGGTGTTCTGAAGGCCAAGACTGGAACAGGGTTCAAAAAAGAACTAAAGTTCATGGAGGATAGGTCCATCAATGGCTCTTAGCTGGGATGGATAGGGATGATGTCCCTAGCCCCAGTTTGCTAGAAGCTGGGAATGGGCAACAGGGGATGGATCACTTGATGCTTAACTGTTCTGTTCATTCCCTCTGGGGCACCTGGCATTGGCCACTGTCAGAAGACAGGATAATGGGCTAGATGGACCTTTGGTCTCACCCAGTATGTCCTTCATATGTTGTTCTCATTTAATTCAATCCTGTTAACCCAAGTCTAATGACCAACTTCATTCTTTCAATTTTTTTTCTTTTTCCCTTCATTTGGTGCTGATTCCTCCTCCTTCCCTTGAATCTGATTGGACAGGCCCTTTCCCCTCCCCGTCCTCCTCTTCCAAAAGAGGAGAGCTTTGCATGGCACCCTCGCACTGACATGAAAGTAACCAACCTGCTGCCAGTGCCCATAATGGACTGTGTGTACCTGAATGCACCCAAACCTTATACACAGCGTGTGTCACTGAGCTGCAGCAGTCAGAGTTACTCATCACCTTCACCCCTTGCGACAGTCCCCAGTGGGAAGCCATGCTTTTCCACAGGGCGTCTCCAGTCAGCCAATTTGATTCCCAAGGACATGGTGCATGCTGGACAATCACTTTCGGGAAGTAGCTCCTTGTTATCGGACACTTCATCCAAACATCAAAACCCTGCCAGGGCAGATCCTAGTAGTGAAGCTGGAATGAATTCCACATATGGGACTAAAGCGAATAAAAAGGTCAGCAGTCTATATGTGGCTTGTTTATCTAACAGCACTTGCTCAGCTGCATCTGAAAATTCCACCAGCATTGCACATGACCAAACAGAGAGCCCCCGTTTGGGAACTGAGGTCACTCAAACACCAGCCACCAACATTGTTTCCTCTGTAACAGATACTGGAAAATCTCTTCCTCCCCCTCCTCCTGTCCCTCCCAGGCCATACTTTAACATAGTCCTCAGTAAAGATGCAGTTAGCTATGATACAAGCCATTCTTCCAGGACTCAGTCTCCACCTCCTCAGGCTGTGAGGGACAAAGTGCTAAAGTCCCAGAGTACGGCTGGCAGTGGGGACAGAATGAGAAAGGAACCTTACCTTACTCAGCAGCAGCAGCAGCAGCAGCAGCAGCATCTGTACAAGGTGAAGGGACACAGCATGGTGTATGTTTTCTTCATAACTTTGTTTTCTTTCAGTCGTGCGAACGGTTCTCTAATTCGTACAGTGTCCCCTAATGCTGTATTCACCTCTTCCTAATTTCTGCACATAGGTCGCTCTTGTGTAGCTTGATTCTTGTCATCTGCTATTTGATAACCTCTCGCTTTCCCCACCAAAGACTGAAGAGTATGTTTGTGTGGTGTGTGTGTGTTGTTTACAGGCTAAAATCAGTTGGAATATGGGAAATATTCCTGTTTAGGTAGGTGTAATCGTAGCAAGTGCTGCAATGCAGATGAACTGCTTTGTGGTTCAATCGAAAATTAAAGGACAGGGGTGGGAAACTGGTATGCCTTATCCAGTGTGTTCATGGAGCCTTTGGCTGCTAAGCAGAACATCCCTAAGGGCATAGCTTGCTCAGAGAAAGGAACGTCCAATGGTTTGGATGCATGCCAGCCTGTCATTGGGTTGTGTGCCCATGAAGGATGGATTGCCCCTTTGCGTAACCCCACCTTATTTCCCACAGGATGCCATTTCTACCACCACAGCTCAGCCTGAGATTATAGTAGTCCCACTCCTCCAGGTTAACACAGACAGAGAGCAAGAAGGCAGCTCCAGCACTCCACCACCGCCTTTGGTACCTTTGGGGCAAGGTGCCACGTTCCCTGAGACCATTCCTACTGGCTCACCTCTGACTTTTCCGACACTAGACGATTTCATTCCCCCTCACCTCCAGAGGGGTCCCCACCATCATCATCTGCCCTCCTCACCTGGCATCTTGCCCCCAGTTTGCCCGAAACTGCCATCATTCTCACTGCCACCTCCACTGGTGCCTCCCGTCCCGGAGGCTTTGCACAGAGTCTTGGAGCCTGAAATCACTGGAGTCCTCTCACGTACAGTAAGCTTGTCGAGTACCCTCCTCACAGCTTTCCTGTATTTGTTTCCAGATTAAAATAACTTTCTCATTGGCATACTAAGCTTTGAAAGAGGAGCACTGACTAGTGCCTTGCCGGCAGCATGACCCCTGAAACCTTGTTTACATCCTGTTACAGTGCATGTATGTCACTTACCTTATCTGGCTTGGGAACTTTGCAATTGTTTGGTTTTTCCCCAATATTTTACAGTCTCTCTCCCCCACCTCTGTCCCTGCTGAATAATCTACACCTTTGGCTTTAACCATCTTAGGGGAACATACTATGTCTGATACTTGCACTTCTCATCTGAAAGAATAACACCTGCTGCTTGAGCTTTGGCTAGCTGATGGTCTCTCAACGACACGTCCCAGACCGTGTGTGAGTAACATCAGAAGCAGCAGAAGCAATGCAGTTGAAGGTTAAGGACGGCACGCTCTGTCCTGCATGGAGATAAAGGGCCACTTGTTCTCTGTGTGTATTCCCACTGAAGGCAATGTGGGGGTCAAGCCAAAACAGAATCACCCACAAGCTGTAACTTCACTTGCTAATCTGAGACACTTGCAAGCTTCTAAGCGTCATGGGAGAGTGTGTCCCCTTGTTTGAAATATCCTTGCTCCTGCTGAGGTCTTTACGTTTTTCAGAATTCTCACATTTTGACAGGACATCACCCTGCTTTTTCTGTGTTGATTTTCTTTCTCTTTAAACCCACTGCCTTTTTTACAAGGGGGCAGATGTAGCTACAAGAATAGCTGTAAAGGTTTGGATGCTCATCTGAACCTCTTTGTAATTGAAATTTTACCACCAGTAGCCCTATTACAGGATTTGCAGTAACTCTTGGGTGAGAAATCCAGCAAGAATAACTTTTCTCACAATAAAAACAACAAGGAGTACTTGTGGCACCTTAGAGACTAATACATTTATTTGGGCATAAGCTTTCATGGGCTAAGACCCACTTCATCAGATGCATGGAGTGGAAAATACAGTAGGAAGAGATAGATAGATAGCTAGATAGATAAAATATGTAGTACATGAAAAGATGGAAGTTGCCTTACCAATTCTAACAGGACAGTTCAATTAAAGTGGGCCATTACCAGCAGGAGGAAAAATCACTGTTGTAGTGGTAATCAGGGTAGCTTATTTCAAACAGTTGACAAGAAGGTGGGAGTAACATTAAGGGGGAAAATACTCGCCAGCAACTACACACCACACAACAAAAACACTAACCCAGGAACCTATCACCGCAACAAACCCCTTTACCAACTCTGTCCACATATCTGTTCAAGGGACACCATCATAGGACCTAACCGCATCAGCCACCCCATCAGGGGCTCATTCACCTGGAAATCTACCCATGTGATATATGCCATCATGTGCCAGCAATGCCCCTCTGCCATGTACATTGGCCAAACCGGACAGTCTCTATGCAAAAGAATAAATGGACACAAATCAGACATCAAGAATTATAACATTCAAAAACAAAATCGGAGAACACTTTAACCTCCCCGACACTCAAAAACAGACTTAAATGGCAATTCTTCAACAAAAAAACTTCAGAAACAGACTCCAATGAGAAACTGCAGAACTGGAATTATTTGCAAACTGGACGCCATCAATTAGGCCTGAATAAGACTGGGAGTGGATGGGTCACTATAAGAATTAAAAACATTTCCCCATCCTAATTTTCCCCTACTGTTACTCACACCTCTTGCCAACTGTTTTAAATGGTCACCTGATCCACTACAGAGTGATTTTCCTCCTGCTGATATTAGCCCACTTTTAAAATTGTCCTGTTAGAATTGCTAAGGCAACACTCACTCTTTCAGGTACTGTATAAATAATCTCTACTGTATTTCCACACCGTGCATCTGCTGAATTGGGCTCAGGCCACGAAAGCTTATGTCCAAAAAATTTGTTAGTCCTAAGGTTCACAGGTACTCTCGTGTGCTGGCTGATACAGAGTAATACGGCTACAACTCTGAAACTTCTCTCAGATGATTTGGCTGGCCTGGAAGAAGTAGAATGGAAAAACAAGAGGGGCATTGCAGAAGTGCTCAGCATGGGCCTAACTCTGCTCATATGTTCAGTTGGATTTGTACCATGGGAGAACTTTCAAAGCACAGAGTGACTTAGGAACCTAATCCCATTTAAAGTCAACGGGATTTAGGCTTCCAAGTCACAAGGGTGCTTTGAAACTGTGATCCTCTTGACTCTAATGGAAGCAAAGTGATGCCAACCTTGTGATTTGAGAATGCCACCCTCAATTTTCCAAATATTTTTTTTAAAGGACAAATTTAGGTTTGGTTTATATTTTTGGCTGTGAAGATCTCACTGTGATAGAAGTAGCTCACTACATTTGGTCCTCTGTCTCTGCCCATGAAGCCTTCCCTTCCCATGCACCTCATCTGCCTTTTTTGCATTGCATCAAAGGGGGCTCCCCAGTACGCAGCAGATGCATGCTGTCTATATGGAGCGGTCAAAAACAGATAGCTAAGAGTTAACAAAGGAACCAAACACCTGACCAAAGACCAATCAGGAAACAAGATTTTTAAAAGCTCAGGAGGAATGTGGGTGTGTGTCCCTTGTGTGTGTCTTTGTCTGCCTCTGGCTATGAGAGGGATCTTCTATCTTCAAGCTTCTAATCTTCAGTTTCCAATTGTAAGTACAAAGATAGAAAACAATAGACTTTTTGGGTTTTGAATTTACATGTGTGAGTTTGCTGGAATGTTTAAATTGTATTTCTTTTTGAATAAGGCTGTTTATTCATATTTTCTTTTAAGCAATTGACCCTGTATATTGTTATCTTGATACAGAGAGCATTTTATGTCTTTTCTTTCTTTATATAAAGCTTTTCTTTTTAAAACCTGTTGGATTTTCTTTTCTAAGTGAGGCTCTAGGGGATAAAAACCCTGTGCCAGGATACGGTCTCTCTCGAGGAAAGACTGGGAGGGGAAAAGAGGAGGGGGAAAGTAAATTGCCCTCTCTGGCCTGTAATTCAAGGAGTTTAATTACAGTAATCTTCCAGGATACCCACGGAGGGGAAGCCTGGGGAGGAAGTAAAGAGAAGACAAGGGAGGGGAGTTATTTCCCTTGTGGTAAGACCAGGGCTTCTGAGTCTGGGATCCCCAGGAAGGTTGGGGAGACCAGAGTGAGCCAAACACTGGAAATTTTGGCTGTGCAGCGCTATCAAATCCAAGCTGGTAATTAAGCTTAGAGGATTTATGCTAGCACCCACATTTGGACGCTAAGGTTCAGAATTGGATTTATGCTTATGATATGAGTGGCAGCGTTGGGAAAGATAGAATCCAGAAGCCAGTAGAAATTTGTTTTTCTTTTTCAATGCTAGGCTTTTAGAGCAGAGAGAAAGGGTTTGGTTTTAAAAGGAGCCAGAGAGAATTTTTTTTTTCTGTTCTCTCCTGCTCAGTTTGGCTTGCATTTAAGCACGGAGCCATTACAGGTGACAAAGGGTCTTGTTAAACAATAAAAAACCAGCTGTGAGTAAGTACCCAGCAGAACACACATGCAATAAAGTGGTTTTACTAGTTAATTTGCATATGAAAGGTTAGCTAGAAAGAAAAAAAATATGAATAACACAGCCTTATTCAAAAAGAAATACAATTTAAACATTCCAGCAACTACACACAGAAATACAAAAAAAAAAAAGAAAAGCCTATTTTTTTCACCTTTGTACTTACAACTTGGAAACTGAAGATTAGAACTTGAAGATAGAAAGATCCCTCTCATAGCGAGAGACAGACAAAAGACACACACAAAGGACCACACCCAACATTCCTCCCCTGAGCTTTTAAAAAAATCCGGTTTCCTGATTGGTCCTCAGGTCAGGTGTTTGGTTCCCTTTGTTAACCCTTAGCTATCTGTTTATGACAGGAGCATTCAGATCTACCTCTCCACTCCTATGCTCAGCAGGACTGCCTTGGTTCCACCACTGAGGGTACCTCTATAGATGGGGGCTAGATCTGCCCCTTGGAGTGCTTTGGAAACTCGTGATTTTGAGGCTGCTGATCAGTCACCTCTTCTTGTGTTCTCATAAAATAACTTGGGCCTAATTAGACACTTGATGGTGTAAGAGTGCCAAGAGAGTTGAATAGTTTAGCCCTGCTGCCTCTCTGATTGAGTGAGGCTGATTGTAGCTAGTGTTTCTGCTAATAACATACCCTGACCAGAAATAGTCTATGGGTTGTTATGGCACCAGGCCTTATTTTGGGGCATGTTACTACCTGATCCTACAGACACTTCATCCTGACACTTCCAACCATTGAGCTCAGTGGAACTGCTCACAGCCAGAAGTTCTGTGCTCAGTCATGCAGGCAGGATCAGGCACTACAGAACAGTAATAAAGCCAACAGCAATGGAGCAAGAATCTCTGGTCTCTTTTTTTAAAGAATGACTAGCCCCATGGGCCGGCTCCGCTTCACAGACCAATGGCTTCCAGCATTTCATTCTGACCACGGAGTCAGAGCAGCACAGAAATCCGGAACTCCATTACTTCACATTCGTGCTTTTTGGATGCCCATTTCCCGTTAATTTCTGTGGGAATTGGGGGTCCAAATCCTTCTGACATCTTTGAAGAAGCTTTGCCTTAATGACAAAATCAGCACATTAAAATACATGTATCGTTTTTGGCCAACAACCCCATCTCCCTAGCCTCCCCAGCAAAGAGTGCCTCTGACGCACCTGGTTTGAAAGGGTCACATTTGAGCCAGCATTTAACATCTCCATGCAGACCCAATCTTTGCTCCAGCAGCACAGATGTTGCTGTTGTGATGCTAGGATTGATTTAAAATAAATAATAGAGCAACTTGGGTTAGGCAATCCTCATTGCTTCCTGAAGCCGTGTTGTGTCCCTTCCACACTAGTGCCCTATTGGTTACCCTCCACTTGTTTGGTTTTTTCATAGTTCTGGGTGCCCGGGCATCACACTGTCTAATGTCTCCTAAGCGATAGCGCTAAACTTATTTTTCTAATCTTCCTTGCAAAGCCAACTGCAGTAATCGAGTTTCACTCAGAATCGCATGAGTTTTGCATGTCTTGCTGGGAAAGGAATTCTCTTTAAAGAAAGAGTGGGTGAGTTTGTGGGTGTCTCTCTCCCACGACCAGATTAGCTCATTCCTGCCGCCAAGTGTGTGCCGCTCTATATAGCATGATGGTTGAATTCAAGGACACTTCTTCTGGTGTGGAGGGAGAAACTCAGTACAAAAGAACTATAGTTATTCTTTATTATACTAACTGCAGTTAACAGGGAACGGAATGCCTGCAGGGTCAGGGTAACAACCTGTGCTTATGCCTTCTACTAAAATGTGCTACAGTACCTTTCTTATTCCATTTTAAAATGGCTTTTTCCAGAAACACCAGTGAGCTAGTGATGCTCACAAGCAGTGATAATGAATCTTTTTCTCGTTTCCAGGACCCATGTCCTGTGCTAAACAAAGTTTCCCCACCTCGCATTGGCTCCGAATACCAATCCTCCTTAACGTCAATCAGCAAGGCTTCCTCCACCTATCCCTCAACCACAATTGTCAACCCTACCATCGTCCTCTTGCAGCACAACAGAGGTAAGGGGACGTGCAGGCGTATCTCCACTTGCAGCTCAGGTTCATTAAAGTGGAGCAAGCTATTGAAATTCATTGTAATGAGCTGGCGAACATATGTGTGTACAGCTGCCTTCTGGCTGAAATCAGAACTGTTGGAGTAGATGTCTTAGGCTCTATACTGTAAGTGGTGACAGAGCCTGGACGTTTGAAGTAGAAGTGTCCAAGTTTTCTCCCTGCTGCAGTCACTGTGACGGTGTGAGTGGCTGAGGCATGCTGTACGCTGATAGTTGAGACATCCTACATGGCCACAGATGTGGTACAACATATAACTAGTGAGAGACCCAAACGAAAGCTTTGGACCCCAGAGTTTTGGGGAAGTTTGGTATTGATCTTTGCAACTGATCCTAAACTCTGTAATGAGACAAATCAAAACCCCAGATCAAATCATCCTGCAGCCGCCCTTGCTCAAACCCATCTGTAATTACAATTCAAACCCTTTCCCTCCTTTATAGTAGCTCCCTCTGCAGGGTAGGTTCCATGCCCTATGAGAGAAACGTTGCTCCAACTTGAATTTCTGTGTGAGTGATGTTATCCCAGCCCCAGTAGGGATCTGTATTGCCTAGGTACTGATTTCCAGTGAGATCTGGGCACCTACCTAACTTACCCTGCTTTGAAAATCCCAGCCTAGGATGTTACCATTTTCCTTTTATCAAGGAAATCAAAGATCACCCATTAGAAGCAAGGTCCGTTTCTCCCCTGCTTTTTATCATCCTTATGGAAAGTGCTCCCAGCTGTCTTCCTCCGCAATTCTGAAATGTTGTATTCGATTCTTTTCTAAAGCTGGCTTCAGTCTTTGACCCCAGAGCTACTGATTGCCGTTTACTTGCTAGGTAATATAGCACAATTAAATAAACCCATCACTAACTATTGGAATGATACTCCCTGCTCCAGCTGGAGCCAATGTCAGTAGCCATTAACAGGAGCCTTCTCCCTTTATGGAAAGCACTGCCCTTAACTTAGCCTTTGTGGGATGTGACATGACTACCTTGGCTGTACAGACTGGAAGGCTATTAAGCCCAGCTCAGCTCTTTGATGGAGTTTAATGCTGTACATGGCGCATTTGTGTTTCCTCTGGGCGGAGGAAGACGCAGGCCCTCTTTTCTTCTGCCAGTGCTCAGACAGCAGCAGCCTGGCTCCATGAGAGCTTTGGATATCTATAGGTGCAGCTTGATTAAAGGCAAGATGAGCAGCTATCAGTCCAGGTCGTCTTGGTGTGTTTGAGCTTGTTGGGTCGCACACAGTTCTCGCCTTGACAGAGAAGAGCCAAACCCTTTGGTTGTTTTTAAATCTGTACTGAGCCTTTTCTCACTCAGGACAATTCAGGTGTCTTTGACACACAAGAAAATGCCTCTTCCATTCTTCCCTGAAGCCATCATCATCTACTCAGCCATTTGCTGGACAGCCTGCAAGCTCCTCAGACTTTGCTGAGGGTCCCACACCATGACCAAGCTTGGAAGCACTAATGATTTAGTATGTGTCTGGGTCTCTGTTCTATCTCCAGTAGTGCAGAGAGCTAAACAACACGTTCCTCTTCTTCCTCCTGACTTCTCTACCTCAGCCCAATACACAGGCCTCCTCTCTGCTTAATAGTAAGGAGAGCTAGTAGGGAGGAAACCTCCTCTTCACCTAGGAGCTCCCTTTTCTCCAATTAAAGTCCATTCATCCCATGTACATTCCATCTCTGGGGAGGAAACGAGGAAACATTTCTCAAATGCAGCCTCCTTAAATCATCTATGGGGTTTTATGCCAGAAGACCTTCCTGATTATCAAAGGTATAGCAAGGAGTTATGGCCTCCCTCTGAGACTGACAGGGAGGGACTGCAACCCACCCCTTGGTGGGCAGAGCCCAGACAGCCAGCCCCGGCCCACTGGAAACCGAGGGCAGAACAGGAACAGGAAGTAGAAAAGGCAGGACTGGCAGCTCAGTTGGGCTGAAGCTGCTGAGGGAGATAGATACATCGAAGAGGATCCTGACTGTACTGAGAACTTGTCATAGCTGCCAGCTGATCAAGGCACCAAGGAGCTGTTGGGGCTTCTGCTGGCCACCTACCCTGGGGAGACAGAGGACAGCCACAGAACAGAGGTACCAGACCAAGGGGACATAGGAAGAAGCCCAGTGAAACTAGAGTATAGTCTGACTGGGTCTCAGCCTGATTCTAGGTCTGCATGTTTTGTGTCTCCCTACCCCCTGCTACCCCACTCCTGAGGTGGCAGCCTCCCCACTTAAGGCCAAGGGGTCTGCGTTTGTCAGCCATCCGCCAGATCCAGGATGCCTGATTGTTTGGTGCCCCACCCTGAGCTGAGCACCTGGGCTCATAGATTCCTTTGCTGCTTTGCCTTGACCACAGGTCAGAGCGCCCTACTCTGTTTGGTGCCCTGCCCTGCCTGAGGGCCTAGGCTCCTAGACTCTGTACTGCTTAGCCCTGCCCGAGGGACAGATCCCCCCTTTTCTGTTTGGTGGTCCAGCCTGCTGGAGGGCTTGAATCCTGGAGGCTGCTTACTGCTTGACCCTGCTTAGAGGACCCGAGTTTCACAAACTGCTAATTTCCCCCTTTGATAGATTTTCATTCTAAGGTTGTGACAGCAAGGAGGTGTGGCCTCCCTCTGAGACTGACAGGGAGGGACAGCCCCACACTCCTACAAAAGGCAAGGGTCATCTCCTTAGCAGAGGGCCTTACTATGCGATGGCTGGCTCCAAGATCCCCATTACCCGACTCTATCTCCTTGATTATAACACACAGATGAATCTACCCTTTTGCTCTTGATGCCCTAATCAGAAGAGGGAACTTTGCAGCATATAGGTTCTCATTCCCTTCTTGAGGGCAGGCACGTTGTTGTCATAAGTCCTTCTCTTTTCCATTTGCTCTTCCGGTTTATTTCTGGGTATTGGTGACATACACCTGGGCAGCCTTCCATTGGGGTGGGTGAGAGGGAATGTTTTGGGCTAGGAGGCAGGGCTTGCAGAGTTTTCTCATGATTGCTTGAGAACACCAGTGATCCCTGCAGAGGGAGCTGCATTTGGGTGAGAGAAACAAGGGATTCCTCTATGGTGAGTAGCCCCACCTTGCATGTCATGCCTGGAGAAGTCTGATTATCTGAGCAAGCAGTGTATGTCCAAGGGATTACTGCATACTCCAGATTTACTCGGAGCGTGAACCATCCTCCCAAAGTAATCATTTCCCTGACAGGCATTGTGGGAAGTGGCTTATTGCTAATAGGTAATGGTCATACCATGCCCGTCTCATATTGCCATGACTAAGATATTGGAATTGGAGATTGCCATTTGTCTCCAAGTTCTAAAGCTATTTTATAATCAGAAACGTGAGAAATATTTTTTTAAACTTCTGAAATCCTTGTATTCACCACATCAACTTTCAAAATTATGTGTTTGATATTGTTAGTAAGATGATACCATTTGAAAGGTCCTGTATACATCAAATGAAGTGTGCTCCTTGTTAGGGAGAAAGTGTTCTCTTGTCATTGGAGCAGGGGCTTGGGAGCCAGGACCCTTTAGTTTCTATTCCCAGTTCTGTCACAGACTTGTTATGGGACTTTGTCTGACAGTCTCCACTGACTTCGAATGCCTCAGTTGTTGGGTGGCCAACATGAGACATCTTGGATGTCTCAGGTTGAGAACCTAGAAATGGAGGCTCCTGAAAAGAGTGGCGTTTGTGAAATTCTTGGCCTTCACCAGTCTGTACCTCAGTTTAGCCATATGTAAATTAAGAACAATCATTCAGTCCACAACTCGTAAGGATATTATGGGTCTTAATAATCACAAAGCATTTGGCATTCCTTGCCACAAAGGCCCTACAAATGCAGAAAAATGGCTCCGTTATTACTTAATAGTAATATTATTAACATGCTGCTAACTCGAGTTTTATTTGTGGGTTTATTTGACAGTAAGTCTTCACAATTGTTTTTAAATTGTTTTCTGTTAAGCTGTTTTCCTTCTCTCTGACATAACTATACTTTCTTGTTGCAAATGTATGGGTCACTTTGCATTGTGATGCTGAATAGTCACCAGTGCTGCTCTTTGGAGGGTGGCAGGTTTGCCACTTCGGCAGGGTAATGAAAACTTGATCCACTCCAGCAGTTTCTGCCATTGTGTTGATGGCACATTTCTTGCCTGTCAGAAACACAGTAAGAGAACACTTGGTGTCTATGTCTCACCCTCTTGTTTTGTTTTCCTTCTCTACCACAGAACAGCAAAAGCGTCTTAGTAGCCTGGCAGGTATGAAGCAAAAGGTGCTCACCCCACAGCTGCTGCCTCTGCTGGAGTCAAGTGGCTGTTTTGCTAGCTTGCAGAGTACCTTTAGCAAACACACTTCTCAGTAACTGCAAGGAAGTGAGCTGAATCCCTTAAAATAAATGTGTGTTGCAGCTCAGCTGCCACGGCTGAGCTTTTTGTATTAGTCTTTTCTGAAAATGTTGGAAACATGCTTAATTGCAAACAGACACACATCAATATGGCCAACCCCAGCTGTCCAAAAATCATGAGAATTAAAAAGAAATATTTTGAGTTCTTTAGGTCTCTTCTGGTTTGTGAGCCTGTAGGATACACTTGGGACATGTTTTCAAGCTTCTCTCTGCAACCATGAGGGCTAGAAACTAACTTAAAAAAACAAGCAAGCAAGCTGACAGTCTCATGTAATCACCTGACTCCAAGAGCTGGGGCTTTAATGAGAATGCCAAATATCATAAAACTCATCATAAAATCATGTGCACACACACACACACACACACCTACATGCTTAACACACCCACACTATCCCCTTGTCTGCTTTCCCAGCAGGGCGGAAGTTCCTCCTGGAAGGGAAATCTAGAACTTGTCTGCATGGTGCAGCAGTCTAGTCTATATGGGCATGAGTTGTAGAGTACTTTGTGTTGTGCTCTTACTGTCCCATGTAGACCCTGCTGGCAGGAACTGAAAGGTACCAGGTGCACTTTATTGTTGTCCTCTTTGAAACACAACCACAACTCTATGAACTAATTCACAATTTGTTTTTGCCAGCAGGGTCTACATCAGGGATCTCAAACTCAAAATCACCACGAGGGCCACATGAGGCCTAGTATATTGCCCAAAGGCCACATCACTGACACATTTTCATATAAAGATACAAAAGCCCCTATCCCTGCCCCCACTCCACTCCATCCATGAGGCCTCACCCCTGCCCTACCTCTTCCCACCCCTTCTCCACCCCCATTCCAACCCCTTTCTCAAAGTCTCCACCCCAACTCCACCTGCTCCCTGCCCCTATTCCAACCCCTTCTCCAAATCCCTGCCCCTGCCACACCTCTCCTCCGCCTCCTCCCCTGAGTGCGCGGATCACTGCTCCTCCCCCTTCCCTCCTCGAAAGCGCTAAGTGCCAACAAACAGCTGTTTGGCGGCGGGAGGTGCCTGGAGGTAGGAGGAGGAGCGTGGATGCAGCACACTGTGGGGGAGGAGGGATGGTGGGGGAGGGGAGCTTTGTGGCTATGGGAAGTAACCCCGGGGGTGGGGTAGTTTGGTGGGCTGCAGCAAATAACTGCTCGGGCCGCATATTTGAGACCCCTGGTCTATATGGAGTGGTGAGAGCACCACACGTTAGAGTGCTCTACAGTTCACATCCCACAGTCCAGACAAGCCCCTCATCATTCTGATCCCCTGCCATTGAGCCTCATATGGTGGGCTGCAGGAACATTCAGAGTAGTACCTCACTGTTCTCCAGCAGCTGCAAGGTATGCGAATAAACTGCTATTGTTAAACAGTACCGCTACCTGAGGAGATGGGGCAGAGGAGAGGAGAGAGCAAGAGCAAGCAGTCAGTACCCAGACATCCTAATGTGGATGTAAGGGAGCCTGGACTCTGTGCTTTGTATGGGGACTGGTCTGACAACTCCCCCTGCAATCAGCTGGCCTCCACACCTGCAGAGTCAGCCCCATCACTCTCATGGCCTATATTTTGTGCCCCAAAAAACAGTGACTGTCTCCTCTGCGCCACTGCCCTCTTTGGCAACATCAGCCAGTGTAACATTTTCTCTTCCCCCTTCCCAATCAAGTCGGCATCTGTGCTGCCTCTTTGCCACCTGGGCTTTTAAAGTCCAGTCAGATGTTTCCTCTTGGTTTTATCTTTCCCAGAGTGTTTCCCATTGTGGTCAGGAACTCTTTTGTCTCTTAAGCTGGAAATAT
The DNA here is from genome assembly GCF_003597395.2 of Chelonoidis abingdonii. NCBI lineage: Eukaryota > Metazoa > Chordata > Testudines > Testudinidae > Chelonoidis > Chelonoidis abingdonii. The sequence goes on from NC_133784.1 coordinate 15,774,800, forward strand.
GTTGAAATCCTCCCACCTGGCTCAGTGTGGAGTATTTCTTGGCAGCTTTTGTTCCAGCCTCAACAGTCCCCAATCTGGATCACTGGAGAGTGCCCTGGCATTGCTGGCTCCACAACTGCTCTCTGTCTATCAAAACAATCATATAAAGATGGCTGGCTGACCTCCCTGACCGTGGCTTGCATCCTCTGGGTCACACCAACAAAACTCTGATGCTGAATGCCCACCTGTCACTGCTTCCCAGAATGGATGGCTCAGAAGATACTGAGTGATGTACCTGATATTATGCAATTGGTGCTCTCTACAGGCCCCACGGCAGAATTCTGCCCTAACTTACACCCTCTGCAATGTCACAGAATAGCAGGGTTGGAAGGGATCTCAGGAGATCATCTAATCCAACCCCCTGCTCAAAGCAGGACAAATCTCTAGACAGTTGTTTTTTTTTAAACCCCTGTTCCCTAAATGGCCCCCTCAAGGATTGAACTCACAACCCTGGGTTTAGCAGGCCAATGCTCAAACCACTGAGCTATACCTCCCCCCTTCTGAGCTGCATGATGTATATAAAGATACAGAAGCCCACACCCTCTGCCCCCATCCCCAGGCATAAGTCAGGGTGGGATGTGCCCAAGAACTTTTTTCATAGATCATTGCTTTGAGTCCAGGAACATTCAGTAGGGGGCCCATGGTGAGGGGCGATGATGGCTTCAGTTCACTTCCTAGAGGACAAGTACCCATGTTGCCAGAGACACCACTGAAATTGACACTCGTTGGGTCGCCTTGGTGACAAGCTCAGCTGAGTGGCCAAAGGCTGAACAGGCATGAAGACTGAATTGCCCTCTCCCCTTGAGCAACTACCCTCCCAACAAGGCACCTCTGATGGCACAGAGTGAGGAGCTGGTCCTGCTGCTGTCACTCGTGCTACCTCAAGTTCCAAAGCCGCCTGTCACCAGGACTGTCAGTTCTGCACCTTTCACCAGTGCTAAATGCACACTGAGACAAAGAATTCAAAAGAAATCTTTAAAGTTGGTTTAGCTGGCTGGAATGTCTCCCACAGCTCTCCTGGGGCCTGTGCCATCATGATGAACTCCAGCCCTTGCCTTGCACCACATAAATCTCAAGCTTTGGGTAGGAGAGTGCTTCTGCAGGCCAGCACAAAAACATTCCTTAGCTCTCTCCAAACTGTCAGCAATAATAATTTGCTTGGCTTGTAGGAATAGCAATCAGAGCTCAGACTGTTGGTCCGCTTAGTCCAGTATGTCTGCCTTTATCTATCTAAGATATTTCCAGGGTAGCAGCACCTTAGCCTAGGACCACTCGGATGGCTTGCTCCATCTTGCAAATAAACACACAATCTCTGTTGTGGTTTCCAGTGCTACTTATAGGAAACTGGAGACCGAGTCCCTCCTGAGCCCAGGAAGTGATTGGCTTACATCCTGAAGTGTGCAATTTGATTATGGTAACGTAGCCTTAACTTTCACAATTACAGAATAATAAGGGTCACATGATTAACCAATCCTTTAAAAAGAAAAAACAAAAAGTTCAGTCCAAATCTCTGGCCCACTGACCTTCCCTGGCAGTGACTTCCACAGACTGATGATGCAGTAGGAAGGAGTATTTCCTTTCTAGCACAGAAGCATGTCTTTCATCTCCAGCAGTGGTGCTGAAGGTGACAATCATGTTTGTTTTACATGCTCACCTAAAAGAAGCCAGGGATTGAGATTGGGTCGGGGTGGGGAGCTGGGAAGCTGAGATTTCTTCCTGAGTTCAGATCATTTCACATCCATAAACCTTCTTTCCCTCTGGTCTTCAGAGTCATGGAAGTCATCTGATTTCACCAGTTTTCCATACTCTCTTCCTAGCAGCACAGTAGGTAGCTGCGCCATGGGGTCAAACACTCCATACAGAAATGTGGAGGTGAATATAGAAGAAGGAGACCTCTACATTAGGAGGACAATAGGGCCAAAACAGAGAGTATGTGCATTCTTGGGGATAGAAAATAAGGTAGAAGTGTTGAATAGTAGTTTTATTTTAGCCTTACCACATTCTTGCCATTTATAAAACTTTTTTTCAAGAGCAAAAGAACCCCCAAAAACCAAGTCTGATGAAGATTTAAAAAACAAACAAATAATCCTAATAGAAGGAATTTTGCAGTTCAGAATTGTGTTTGCTGTGGGTACTGTCGGAACAATGCATGAGTCTTTCCTCTGCTAACCACCCTCGCCAGAGCTCTGCAAGTTGAACAGCTTTGGGCAATATGTTAAAGTGCATGTGAACAACTGTTCTTCCTCTCTCAAATGCATGCAGTTCTGTAACACCAAGGATAGGACTTGGCAAAGCATTGACAGAGCAGACTGTGAAATCACACACATTTCTCACCACTGCCATCCATTTGGAGAAATCCTGCCTCTAGTGGGCTTACGACATGCCATTCTGCAGTGCCACATGGCACATTGTAGTACTAGAGCAGCCAACAGTCCATTGGTTCCTTGCCAAATTGGTGTGGTGCCTGATGGCAGGTGCTAACACATACATGTGCCAGTGGGAAAGGAGCTAGGTATTCTACATGGAAGTAATGCGGTCTCAAGGTATATCTGCACTGCACTTAAACCCCACGGCTATGCCATGTCAGCTGACTTGGGTTTGCAGGGCTCAGGCTGCAGGGCTATACAATTGCAGTGTAGATGTCCTGGCTTGAGGTGGAGCCTGGGCTCTGGGACACACGCACACACACACATACAGAGTTTAATTACAATGTAGACATACCCTGAAGGACTGAGCTTGTGGCTGAGAGCCAAGATAGTCCCTGTTCTAATCCAGGCCTTGTGCAGCGCCTTGGGCAAATTGCTGAAACCTATGTTTTCTAAAGCAGCCCCTAATTACAAGTGCCTCCATTTTCTAGGTGGCCTGATTTAGACACCCAGCAGTTCTGTTGGGAGTTGTGGGTGGTCAGCACCTCTGAAATCACGCCCGGGGTGTCTCAGAGGGAACCCAGAAACTGAAGCACCCAAAAGTAGAGGCCATCCTGCTCCAGTTTTCCCCATTGGTAGAGTGGGCTGATACCCCTCATCACAGTATGTTGTGAAGAGGTAGTTAATGTTGTCATGATCCTTTGGAAGTGCTCTATGCTGTAAATGCAGGTGGAGGAGGAGGATGGAAGGTGGATTTGGAGAAGAGGATTTTAATTTCCAGTGAGCATTTACTGCCCCAAATCCCATTTCAACACTTTGGTGCAAATTTTCAAGTAATTGAAAACCAGATGGGAGAAGCTGCTCTAAGAGCTGAACTGGACTCCAAGCCAAGCATTATTTGACAGCAGAGCAGTTAGAGGCGAGATAGCATTTGGAACTGCTGGCTACCCAGATACTAGGCCTACCATTTATTTAACTAAAAAAAACCCCCAGATGTGGCACTTCTCTGCAGAATTGATTTCTACTGAATTCCCCATGAAAGACACAGTGAGTTTGCGGTCTCTCGCCACCTGAGTGGGAGGTGGGGGCAGCGCACGCAGAGAAGTGGTGAACAGCTGTGGAAGTGGAAGCTGAACAGTCTGGTCTGCTGCATCTGTTCCATGGGAGGAGAGCATTCTTCACCCAGCATGCATTGCTCATGGCCATTAATCCTTTTGCTGCTGGTCTTCTGGAAACAGATAGTCCAGGGTACTTGGACCATTCAGCAGTATAGTAGATGTGTTTGGCAAGAGGTATCCAGAAAACTTAGCAGCAGCCCTGCTGTGACTGCTGTGTACTCATAGGAGAATCCCTGCATTCTTTCAGCACATACTCATTAGAAATTCAGGACATTTTTATCTATGCCAATTCAAATTAAATTCTTAATAGATATATTAAAAAAAGAATCCGTCTAATGCATATATACTGGCCACCAGCTTGGCTCCATAGCTTAAGTCAAAGAGCAAGGCCCTATAGCTGAGGGCTCAAACAGATTTAGAGCCTCAGTGAATCAGGGGCAGGGGTGTATGTGTGTGTGTGTGTATATCATGCACTGACCAGCAGCAAGGCAAATAACCTTTTGATACTTGGAATCAAGCCATGGATAAACATTCTCTTCTCCCACCAGACTGATGCTCTGTCCCTGGGAATGATGCATCAGTGGGAATGCACCCTTTTTTCACGCCAGCCCCACTATGCAAACACACCCTTAAGAATTTAGTCTGAGAATGTCAAAGCTGCCTAAGGGATTTGGACGCCCATTCCTATTTTTTAAATGGGAAATAGACACCCAAATCCCTTTGAAAACCTCTCAGCTTTAATTTTTTCTTGCTGGGTTTAAATAGCTGCTTGATTTTCTTATCAGGTTCCTGTGTGTTGGGTCCTGATTATGAATCTAAATGATCCCAGGCACCTCAATCTTTTTCTAAAGTCGTGTTTCCCACAGCTGTATTGTGCATTTTGCTTTCCTTTTCTCTAGTGCTGATGCTGCAGAGAAGAATGCTGTCTAAGAATGCCGTTTTCAAGTAAAATGCACTAGGCGAGCATGAGACCTGAGTTCAAATGGTCCTGGGCATTGTTATAACGGAAGTGTTCCCCATCCCCTATGATGGTACTTCTGCTTCAGGCTTTTGAGGCTGATTCTTCCTGGGTCCACTGAAGCCAATGGAGACAGAATTTGGTCTTGTCCCTGCCTTTAATGATGGTTCTCTGTGCAGGCTCTGTTGTGTGACACTAACCGCAATGGAGTTTGCTCTGCTCCAAACCCCTCTCAGGCTGGAGGTTGCACAGTTGAATGGGAAGTGTCAGGTGCTGTGTGGAAGGGCTGAGGTCCTACTCTGGTAAACAGGTACGGTTGCCCAAAATGTTGGGAACTGGCATTTGGGTACAGTGGAGAGAAATATCCAGGGGGGAAGGGCTCCAAAGGCACTGTACCTCTGCAGAGTGTCAGGGAAGACTGAGCTTATAGTGGGGCTAATTGTATCAGACATGAAAGGAGCAGAGTTGCTGCTTTTTACACATATAATTGGAAGAGTCTGTGATGTTCCTGCCCGCTCTTGGTTGTGCCAAACATTTTCTATGCACATTTACAGAAAGCCAGACACTTCTCCCCAGTGCCACAGTCTGCCTCATCCATGCTTTGCCAGGATTTTTGCCTTAGAGTGATATATGTTGGTGTGCTGAAATGGTAAACATTAGGATAATGACCGCTCCTCATTCATTTCCAGATTCCCTGCCAGACAGACCAGTTGCTGATAAAGTAGGTCCTGTGTCTGCACAGGAAAAGCCAGCTCAGGACAGTGCTCAAAGAGAGAAGCCAGCAATGGATGAGAAGAGAAGAGCTGTCAGGAGTCCCCAGTATATGGCTGATGTCTCCGTGGATGATGTAGGCATTCCACTAAGGGTAAGAGAACAACACTCAAGCTTACAGGCACATGCTCAAAATAAAAATCAAGAGCCAGATTCTGCCTTCATTTAGACCCATATAATTAAAGCCAGTGGAACTGCATGGGTGTAAAATATCACCCCCAATAGATTTATTTCAAAAGTCTTCCTTGTGTTCTGATGACCCCTTCAATTACTATGGGTGAAAGAATTTTCAAAATCTCATTGCACTTTTTGCTAGTTATGTGGATTTAGTTTCCTCTCTTATTTTGCTTCATGTTAACCGGTAAGTTAGGCTGGTCAGTTTCACTTCCTCTGTCTAATGCAGGGGTCAGCAACCTTTCAGAAGTGCTGTGCCGAGTCTTCACTTATTCACTCTAATTTAAGGTTTCGTGTGCCAGTAATACATGTTAATGTTTTTAGAAGGTCTCTTTCTATAAGTCTATAATCTATAACTAAACTATTGTTGTATGTAAAGTAAATACGATTTTTTAAAAAGTTTAAGAAGCTTGATTTAAAATTAAATTAAATTGCAGAGTTCCCCAGACTGGTGGCCAGGATCCAGGCAGTATGAGTGCCACTGAAAATCAGCTCGTGTGCCGCCTTTGGCTTGTGTGCCATAGGTTGCCTACCCCTCCTCTAATGGAATCGTTCTGTGTTGCTGAGTTTGGGTTCAGAACACAGCAGTTGGATATGGAAGGGCTAAATTCCTTTGTAAGATCTAGCCCTAAATTTTCCCAAAATTATTTTTACTGAATTAAAAAAAAATCCTGAAAATGTTTATACTGGTATTAGGGACTTAGTCCTGGCATTTGAAACACACCCAATTCCCCAAGCTGTCTGAATTATTTAGTTCAATCTTGCTTATAGCTATTCAGTAATAATAAATAAAATATGATAAAGGGTGCACATAGATTTGATTTTTAAAGTAACCCTAAAAAATTGAAAATCTGGTGGAAGTCAGGCCAAGTTTTTTTACTTACATCTATATATTTTTAACCAGAACACAGACAGATCAAAGGACTGGTACAAGACAATGTTCAAACAGATCCACAGGCTAACTAAAGGTACTGTAACATGGATAATTTTATTTTTTTTAAAGAGACTAACTGGATAACAGTTTGCTTCACATAGATGGAATATTGCACTGGATATTAAATAAAGCATTTTGCATTTGTAATCCATGTTTGCTCTGGAACATAGAAATCAGCTAACAAGTTTAAAGACAATACTATCAAAGGAGAAAACCCAGTCAAGTCCAAGGGGAGGTGTGAATTTTATAAAAACAATAATAAAGAAGAGAATTGTTTGTGATCTCAAATCATTAGCTGGATGGTGGGTAGACAAAGGCTGCATCTACACTAGTATATTTCAGGAAATCTCCCAGTGTAACACAGTGGTAGGGAGTGCTTGCATGAGAAGGGATAAGGGGTCTTTTACCACCTGCTCTTTTGATGCTGCTCAGATTTGGACCCCAAGGAGCACATTTGTCCGCTCTTTTCCCCCTTCTCAAGGAAATATCCCAGAGGTGTTTAGTCCAGAATTTCCAAATAAACATATTTGGAAAGAGAAATGCACGTTTTAAAATGTTCCTGTCAGAGCCAGGATTCAAGTTGCTCTGTTCCCCTTGCTACAGTTAGAAAACATCACAGATGCCTTGCTGTCCTTATTTAGCAATGCCATCAACTGATGCTGGGAAACAGGTCTCTAAGCTTCAGTCTTAGCAGTACAATGACACCAAGTTGGCTTTTAAACAAGGAAAGGCTGCCCTGTGAAAATATGGACAGTCTGCAATAGAAAATAATTGGTAATGTTACATTGCTTAATAACATAGGGCCTGATCCAAAACCCATTACATGAATGGAAAGACTCCCATTAACTTCAATGGGATCTGGATCAGACTTCTACAGTTTAAATACTGTTGATATCTTTAAAAGTCAAAATTACGGAGAGCACTTATATATTGGTTACAACATATCCGCCATGAATCCGTTACTTTTGGGTACATTGTATGTTCCAAGTCTCTCATTAGTGTGAGAAATGACTGAGGTGGTGTTAGCAATCCAACCACACATAAGGCCTGATGTACATGATAACACAATTTTGAGCTGTGCTTACTAGTTCAAGTTGGTTTGCGTTTGCTGCTGCGGATGCTATTTTGATGAGCTGACTAGTGAGTTTATGTAGCCACTGCATTGTACTGGATGGAATGAGAACTGCTCAAGCTCTGATTCGCTACAATTCTCCTTCACCTCAAATGATAGAGGCACATGCTTCAGGAGCAGAGGATGAGTTCAATCCCTGCTGTCTTCCAAGCAGCCCAGATGTGCAGCGCAGGGATAACCACTGACATGGCTTTGTTACATTATAGTCTCAGCATGAGAAGGGTCGTTCCACAACTTCTGTGGATTCTTGCCTCACCTGGTCTTCTTTAAATCTTTCCTTTCTGTTCTTTTTCCAAAACTTGCTCCTTCCACTTAGAAACTCCTGAAGAAAACCCTTATTGCCCTACCTACAAATTCCCTGAACTTCCTGAAATCCAGCAATCACCCAAAGGTACCATAAGTTCAGCCAGAGTATCTGTTGTCTTGTGTTTGAGTTAACTGTACTGTAGCTCCGTTATAATAACTAGATTCAGGTACTAGATTTCCGTTATCGATTTATTACTCGTGGTGGAAATTCGAGTACACCTAGTGTGCCTTAGTCTGTGATGTATAAAATGACTAAATCCTTCCTAACCCATTTATCTGTTTGAAAGTATGATGCCATTTCAGTCTACTATTATCAAAATAGGCAAAAAAAGTTTACAGTGATAGAAAGTTGGGGAAACGATATGGTGCCTCCACTTCACTGTGGATAGTCTCAATACATGCTGCTTTTCTCTGCTGCAGAAGACAATCCTTACTGTCCTACATACCAGTTTCCTGCGTCTACTCCTAGTCCTAAATCTGAAGGTAATAGTAAAGGACAAGATACGTTTTTCTGCACAAATGCTGCCTTGTTCATTTATTTTCTCCCTGGAGCTTTTCCTAGCCACTGAGTGTCATGCTGCCTACTAATAGCTCACTGCCTTCTGATATTGCCGTGATGGTTTGAGGCCTTTTTTGGCTTTGTGGTGCTCTTCTGGCTTTTTCACTAGCCTTTGACTAATGCTATAAAACTGGGCTCTGCTTTGTTTCATGTGCATAGTCAGCTATACCTAGCCATATGTGTGCAGTGGTTACTTAACATTCGTACAATGCTGACTCACATTTCATCTTGATGATGTCTCTTGAAAGATGGCTTTAACTATGGTTTTGTTTTCCTTGGGAGCAATACATTTCTTTAATCTGCTCTTAACATTTTTAATATTAACACAGGATAGTGCCTGGCCCAAAAGTCACCGAAGCCCATTGGCAAGATTCCCTAAAGTTGCCATGGTCTTTGGATCAGGCTGTTAGTGTTTATCTCTCTTTTTATTAATGTACGTTTTAGAATAAATGGGACATTGCACATGTTGGTTTGCTCAAGGCTAGCCTCAGGTGCACAAGGACAGGATCTGGTGTTCTCTTCAGCATGCTTTACCTGGAAACCCAGTGTATCCCCTAGCTATCCTTTTGTCCTGCTGGTGGGTGGTTTCTGAGGTGGTGGTTCAAACACTGCTCAGAACCCTTTGCACTCTTACTTTCCAAGAAGCTACTGCACTAGCCAGTGCTGAAAAGACTGTCCTCTACATGTGAGAAGCATTGGCATCTGCTGCACCCAGTTGAACAGGAACCAGGACTGGCTAGGTGGGCAGACATCTCCCACTGGGGAAAGTATGGTTTGGGACTGGCCTGTTTGGGGGTAATCAGTAGGGATTTTCCAGAGTCCTTTACTGCTACAACGTAGGAAACTTGCCTGTATGGTGGCTTGTGCACAGTTGAACGTAAAATATGGATTCCTTATGTCAAAGCAGGCTAGGGCATTTAGACTCATATCCCCTGTTAAAATGAATGGGGAACAGATACTTTGAGAAATGGGGATAAGATTCATGCCCACCTTTGATGCTTTGAGATGTATGGATGAAAAGTGCTATCCTATACAAGTGCAATGTATTTGATGCCTTAATAGAGAGATATTGTGTGTGTGTGTGAGAGAGAGAGAGAGAGAGAGACTACGGTAAGCTGATGAATGATTGTTATAAAGATGATTCAATTTTCTTGTTTCAGGATCCATTTTACTTTTGTCAGAACTAATTTATTTTGCCATAAAGCACTGTCATTAATGCAATAGGACGTTGTATTCCCCTAAATGTCTCCTGCGCGTGTATAAATGCACAGATAAATAATATGCTTCTATTTAGCTAGTCGCAATATTATTAGACCAAACATTTGTCCTTTGTTCTTGCTACCATGCAAAGTATGTTTGGCTTTTAATATCTGCTTGGATTTTTTCTTTATTAGAGAATCCAAGATAGTGGCAATAATTGGGTCCATTCTGGCAGTTCTAGACTATTCAAAGTCTTTTGGAAGTTTTTTTGAATATGAAACAAAGCGTATGAACAGAGATGGACTGAAGCCTCAAAATTCAAATCCAGGTTTCAAACAATCCCAAACTCAGGATTTGGGATTAGGCCATTATAGAGATAGAAGCCATTTACAAAATTCTGATCTGGGCTCTTATTTCAAACACCTGCAAAGTGTGGGAAGTTCAGCCCCAGAGTTTTGGTTTGGGCCCCACACACAACAACTATGCTTCTTGAGGTTCAGTATAAATTACAAGGAAAAGTCTTTGTCTCACAGAAGGAGTCCAATATGGAAGCCATGAACTGGTGACTTCTACCTCCCATAAGGAAGGCCATATGAGTAGGGTACAGGACTGGGAATCAAGAGTCCTGGTTTCTGTTCCCAGTTCTGCCAGTGACATACTGTACGATCTTTACCAAGTCACTCAACCTCTCAGTCCTTCAGTGTTCCCCATTGTAAAATGAGACTAAATATTCTTGCTCACCTTTATAAAGACTGAGATGCAAAGTGTTAAATATATATTCTAGTTATTGCTGCTATGCTAGAATATTGAAACTGGAAACTAGCACTTTCTTGAAATGCAGCGCTTCTATATGTATATATGAATTATTAGCTGCAATGAATTTTGGCATTTTCCTTCAAATAAATAATTTGTAAAGAAGTGTTTTTCATTATTCCACCAGCTTTAAATAACTTCCTGAGAGGCAGTTGGCTGAGAGGGTATTTTTAGACATTCATTCACCTGTACTTTTAGGAACAGGCGATTTTATGATTTGCCATATATTGTACTCTCTAGAGAAAACCCATTTTTTTGTATGGGAATAACTGTCACCTTTCCAGCAAATTGCCTCTTAGAAATCTCCTTGAGTGACATTAACTAACTCAACATCCTTTTGGTGCCATTTAGATTTGAAATATGGAAATGACACTGAAAACTGATGTTTCTCATTATGCCAGCTCAAGACTATCATAATTACAATGGAGTCACTAACCATCTGTTAGGAGCTAAACCTGCAGCTGCTCTAGTCAGTATGTAGCTTACCAAGACAATTCAGCAAAGGGGGAGCTGGGGAGAGAAGATTTGTTTGAGCTGAGCCTTTAACACACACAGTTTGGTTCAATTAAAGGTGAAATTCAAAGTCAGTTCTTATGTTTTCCAAACTGATTGGCTCCTCAGAGTGAATGGTTTCAACAGCCTGAAACAGGGAGGGCAAGGATTGGGCTGCAAGCAGGAGCTACCCTCCCATCCCTTGCAGTGGTGCCTACAGATCAGTGTTGAGGCACATTGGTAGGGCGGGGGTCGAATGAGAGTGCTTACATTGCCATTGCCAGGCCTGTACCTGGTCAATAGATTGTGTATTTCACTGTCCCAGGCTGTCAATCAACACCACTGAGTTCACCAGGCATTTGGTTTAACCTGTTGTTCTTCTGATGGCGTCATCCATTCTGTATTTCTAGTCACTGTCACACTACCCTTAATCCTTGGCTTTTTTAGATATTTCTTCTCAAGAACACCAATGTCCCTTCACCCACCGTTCTTTTTGCAGAATTCACTGCAATACATTTTTCTATGCTGTATCCCTTAGGCCTGTCCACATCTCCAAGACATCTGCAAGACCTTGAGTTTGGCTCATCAGCCCCAAAGGCAGGATAGTCTTGGGGTGATGGCCTTAAACTGGGACTCAGACACAGTGGGTTCAGTTCCTAGTCCTGACACTGACTTCCTCCAAGACCGTGGGTACCTCATCTAAGACTTATCCTGAAGACAAGCACAGACTCTCCTGTGCCTTGAATCTGGCTCTAAGTGCCTCAAATCCCCATCTATAAAATGGGAATGATGAGACTTCTTTTATCCCACCCTTTTATGTGCCTGGCGTATTGAGAGTGTTCACTGTTTGGAGCAGGGACTATTTTTTGCTACAAGAACATGCAGCACCTAGAATGGTCCATGTTTGTTTTGTACCAAGCACATTGTTGGTGCTCGAGGAATAATTTGTGTGTATTAATATATTTGAATTCACTATACTAGTTAATAGAGGCAGAGTGGTCCATTGATTGGAGCATGTGACTGTGAATCAAGAATTCCTGGATTCTATTTTCAGCTCTGACTCTGGTATTACCTTTGGCAAGTCGCTTAAGGTTTCGATACCCCAGTTTGCCTTTCAGCTTTTGGTACCATTGGTATAATAATACCTGCCTCCTCACAGGGGTTTTGTGTCACTAAATGAACAAATAGTTGTAATGCACTTTGAGACCTCATAGAAAGGTGCTGAAGAAGTGGAAAGAATTTATATTTTCAGTTCACCTAAAAACTATTTTCTAAGTGTGACTTTCACTACTTAGAATCCTCTTTTTGTCATGGGTGTTTGGCACATTACTATGAGATTAAGAACAATGTGTGACCAAAAGAAAGTAGAGAGGCCTCAAACTTTGCTTCTTAGTAACACTTTCATCTCATTTGCAAACTATTTTGTTTTGTTTTTCAGATGAAGATTCTGATTCTTACTCTCCTCATTATTCCTATTCTGAAGATAGTAAGTAACATTTCATGTGCAACTTTATGGACATGAATTAACAGTAAGCATCACTCACCTTGGCCTCCTGTGACATTTACTAAGATTTTTGTATATGCCTTTTTGCAGCAAGGACCCAGCCCTCAGTGCCCCGGTCCAAGAGTGAGATGGACAACATTGATCCTGACAAGGTTGTTAAGAGATCAGCTACTCTGCCACTTCCAACTCGTACTTCATCACTGAAATCCAGCCCAGAAAGGTAACCTGAACTAAGGGAGAACCTCAAAAGTTCTCATTAGGGAGGGGACTCAGATGCAAAGCTTGGACCCGGATTTGGAGCTGAACTTTCCCAGAGTCCAGAGCAGTTTGGATCTGGAGTATAGCAAGGAGTTGTGCTATTCCTCTGATAAGTATTGAAACCTTAATGTGTTCCTTCATCATCCCAATCTACCCTCTCTGTTCGTCTGTCTCATCCATCTATCGCCTCCATGTCTTTTCATATAGCTCAGGCCCTCTCTGGGGCAGGGACTGTTTCCTTTGGTAATGTCTATACAATGCCTAGCACAGCAAGTCCTGATCCTTGATTGTGGCACTACACCGTAATATAAATATTAACAAGTATCCAAAGTGTCTCTAAACCTCCTGGATCTACAAAACTGAGCTGGAAGTCTCCTGAAAAAAGGCCCTTCTAGAGCCAATCTGTATTTGGAAATCCAGAGACACATGAAAATGAAAGTAAAGGGCAGTATGATCTAGCAGACAGGACCTGGAATGCTGGACCTGCATTCTATTCCTGGCTCTGCTGTGGGAACTTAGGCAAGTCCCTTCAACTCTTGTGCCTGTTTCTTCTCCAGTCCTTTGTGTGTCTTGTCTAAATTGTAAGCTCTCTAGGTCAAGGACTATCTCTTACTATTTATTTATTCAGCACCTAGCACCCTGAGGCCTCTGAAGCTTGCATATCATCATCATTGTGGGGAGCAAGGGTTTGGATTTATTTCAGGGCTTGGCAAAGTTTGTTTGGGAAATGGGTTTTGTTGAATCTCAATCAGCTAATCAGCCCTGGAAGCCCAGTTCAACTCACTGTGAAGTCAATGGGAGTTTTGAGTCCTAGTTAGCATCAGATATTGTTTTCACTCCTGCTTTTTAACCATGCGTGTGGAAGCTCATTGTAATAGTAACGAAAGCATTTACTGAACAGAGGATGGGGAGAAAGCAAAATAGGCTATGAACATTTTATGCAATGATTAATTCAACCAGTTCTTAAAACCCTCTGCTCCCACTTCCTCACAGTGATTTGCACTGGCTTCAAACGAGCAGTTCCATAGTCTGTTTGCTAACATAGAGAGCACCTAAGGCCACATGACTAGAAGATGATGTTCTCCCAGCATAGCAATTAAAGAGGAAGTACTGTAGCTTCCTGGTAAAACTCTTGTGAATCAAAAGATTAAACTAATTAGTGCTTTACATTATCAGGTAACAAAAACAGCAGGACTCAGCTGGGGAGAACATTTCCTAGGATTGGAAGTGCTAAAACAATCAGGTCTGTTCTACACCATGGAAATTAGACTGGTTGAAGCCCCTAGAATATTTGTAAAACACTCGACAAATGGTCTAATAACTGGCTAGAACAAGCAACCTTTTACCAGCAGGTTTAGTTCTTGTTAATGCTTAACCAGTCCAGCGTGAACCACGGGAGTACCAGTAGAGATGCACACAAACTGAAATGGTTCAATTTAGCCCTCTCTTTACTGTCTCACAGTACACTGGTGGCCTTGCAAAACCTGTCAGAATGCACTACTTCTGGGAATTGTAGGATAGGTTCCCAGAGTGCATTGCAACTGAGATGGTCTGGGCAGTGCTAGTGTGGATGTTGCATAGAACTTAACCGTCATGATTGGCCCATGTCACAGACTTCAGCCCCAGTTCCATCTTTTCCCAAAATTTAGGCAGAGTGTAGGGGGATGTTCTGGTCTCAGAGGCTGACTTACGAGTTCGAACCTAGATTCAGTTCAAAGTCGGGGAGAAGGGTGTTGGAATTCTGCAGGCCTATCTCTAAGGTACTTCTAATAAGGAAAGAAGTGTAAGTTTGGCAATTAATGGAAAAGAATTGCAAGAAACCTTTACGGTCCTTTCAAGTGATTTTTAGCAGCTGACACATATACACAAATTTAATTCTGGTTGCTATTAAAAAATAAACCCCAACCCATCTGACCTGTTCCTCTTGCAGCAAGTTTTCTGCTTTAGGCTCTGTCTACACTACTCAGCTTTTAGCAACATAGCTGTACTGCTAAAAGCCGTGCAGTGTATCTGCTGTTTGACAGCAGGAGGGAGCTCTCCTGTCGACAAAAAACGTCCACTCCCAACGAGCGGCAGTAGCTTTATTGGCAGGAGTGCTCTCCTGCCGACAAAGCACTGTTCACACCGGCGCTTTCCATAGACAAAACTTTTCTCTTTCAGGGTATATGTGTGTGCGTGTGTGGTTTTTTAACACCTCTGAATGAAAAATCTTTTGTCATTCAGTTGCCAGTGAAGAGAAAGCCACAGATTAAAAAGTTTGCTGATTATACCCAGATTAACTGGGGAAGGAGCTTGTCCAAAGAATACACTCATTTTCATGGCAATAGCGGAGTTCTGGGCTAATTAGCCTCTCTTTCCTCAGGAATGATTGGGAACCCCCAGACAAGAAGGTGGATACCAGAAAATATCGGGCAGAGCCAAAGAGCATTTACGACTACCAGCCAGGAAAGTCCTCTGTTTTGGACAATGAAAAGATGGTAATGTTCCTTTTATCCTGCTCCATGACTTGGGCCTGTGATTACAATATGCTCCACAAGTGCTTGTATAGTTCCATTCAGATAGGTTTCCTTATACTTATGTCTCCTACGTTATGCTATTCGCATATATTTTGTTTTCCAAATGTTTGAGTAACATCGTCACTCCACTAAAAGCAGATCCTGGGGAGCTGCGGGGCCTTTCCTTGTGGACATATTGTTTTCTGTGTTAAGTATGGCTCACTAACCCTACTTTGTAATCTGTGTTTGATTCCATGGCGTGTCTCTAGTTTGCAAGCTGTGCTTATTTCTAATGCACAGCAATAGTTTATTCCATAGCGTTTGAGGCAACAGACCGACTAGTGCTCAAAGTTTGTGTTCTTCTGAGGTCAGCAGCTTTAAAGAAGTTAACAGTAAGGTTCATGCTGTGTTAGTGTAATCATGGAAGTGCTAAAAAATACGGAGGTGTTTTTTATTAAGTGACTATTCTGTGAAGTAGTGATTGTTCTTCAAGGGGTATTTGTTTGAAAGGCACAGTTTAAAGTGCTAATTGTTTGTGACACTCACAGTATAAGTCTGGGGCCGTATTTTCATTAATGCTTTGGAGTAGGATTGAGGAGCTGTACAGAGCGCGAACAGTCACTTTTACTTCAAGATACAGTTGTGACAGGCAATTTAAAAGCAACAGAAGTATGTGGCTAAACTACTGAATAATATGTCTGACTCAGGGTTTTTTCCCTGTTCAATATTTGCTTTCAAATAACATAAAGCCCATTATTTTATCCTGGGACTAATTCTCCTTTCACACCAATGTAACACCATCAATTTCAATGAAGTTATTCTTGGTCCAGGCCTAATCCAATGCCTGTTGAAATCAGTGGCATCCTTGCCTAGACTTCAATGGGCATTGGACGCAGTACACTGATGTAAGTGAGAGGCAAATCAGGCCCCTAGTTTGGGTGTAATAGGAAGGATCATTCCTGTCGTTCTGGCTGGCGCAAGACCCCCTTGATTTGAACAGGAATTTTGCCTAAGGACTATAGGCTCAGACTCTGTGATTTAAAGCCTGTTTCATCAAAGCACTTAAGCCCATGCTTAAATCCCACTCGAGTCAATGGGACTATTCACATGCTTAAAATTAAGCATGTGCCTAAATGTGTTGCTGAATCAGAGTCTAAAAACCAGAAGAGGGACAATTACCAAAGCAGCTGGAAAGACTCCTGCACAGTTAAGGAAAGAGTAAGATGAGTTCTGAGAGTGACACTCCTGACCATTTTTCGTTTTTTACCACCTGTCATTTCAAACCAAAGATCACAGAGGACTGGTGCTGAAACATAAAATGGGACCGAAGTGCCTGTTTGATTGTGCTCTGTGTCAGAATCCTTTTTCCCTAGCCAGTCTAAATACAATAGTGATATGTAGATCTTGTTTTGTGTTATTGAGGGAAACCTAAAAACCAGCAGAAGGGTTATCTGAAGATAATTTGCAGTCTATTAATAGATTGCAATTGCTATGCCATATTCAAAGCAGTAGCTACTAGGGGCTTGATCCAAATCTCTTGCCATCAGTGCAAAGATTCCCATTGATTTCAATGGCCTTTTGATCAATTCCACTGTAAATTTTACTATGCAACAAGGTCAAAACTTTTTGGGAGTCAATACATAATGTATAGAGACAGAGGCATTGCATCTATTTGCCTGCAGTTAATGGCAGTACCTTTCTCCAATCCCTTGTGGTTTAACTAGGCTTATTCTAGACCCTTGGAAATTAACCTCTTTTTGTGGTGACTTCACCAGGTGACACACAAAGTTTAACCATTTTACTTTCAGATACAAGCATTTCCCTTTCTCCCTCCCCCCAGCAGTCAGATAGTCCCATGGGGGGGTTGTTTTTGTATCAGCCAGCTTAGGACAGGAGATAATAAAATTGGAAGCATAAGAAGAGTAAGCACAAAGGGTTGGCCCTAAACTGCCAAGAATTGCTTGGTTTTGGCTATTGTGATTGGCACAGAGGGCTGAGGGCCAGACATGTCTTAGCTCTGGCTCTAGCCCTGGCAGAACTCTCTCCTTGGCCATATCTCATTAGGATAAATCAGGTTCTCTACTTTCCAAGGTTTTCTCCTCCAGGACCCAGATTGTGGAAGTGCATCCGACATCCCCTTCTGTGAAAAGAGCCCTGGGCAGAGCCATCCAGTGGTCTGAGAACAGCACTGGGAGCTAGAAACTCCTGAGTTTTAAATCCATCTCTGACTTAAAATTCTTCTGTGGCCTTGGGTGAGTCACTTCATGACTCTTCCTCACTTTTCCCACCCCTGTAAACGGGGGGTGATAATACTTACTCACCTACTGTACACCACAGAGGTCCTGTAATAGGTGAAGGGTCACAGTAAGCCTTGGCATACATGCCCACATCTCCTGACTGACTCACTTCAGTGGAAGCTACATCCACTTATGGAAGGGCTGAATTTGGTTCATAGTTTTTTAAAGTCCTTTGAAGATGCCTACAGGTGAAATTTGTCTAAGTGCTCAGTACTACAATGGGCAAAAATTATTTGCATCTCTCTTCACTGAGTTACTGTACAAACACCTTAATTTTGGGGGAGGATTCTGGACTGCACATCAGCAGATGCACTGCACAGAAGATATAGCCCAGAAGGAGTGAGGGACCAGGGTGACTTTATGCCAACTTTTTGCCTTTCAGATTTTTAGCTGCTGAGGGAGCTGAAATGGCCACCAGTGTAAGCAGTCTTGGGGCTGCTCTAACTTATGGAAGCCTCCCCAATGTTGCCAACAGGATGCACAGCAGTCCAGAGTCACTTGTAGTGTTCAGTGCCATGGAAAAACTCCCTCCTGCAGTCTGACTCTGACACATCTCCTGCACTAGTACTTATGGGCGGAGTGGACAGCACTGGGCTACTTATATTGACTCCCATGCGTGGCCCCTATACACCACAACGGAAGCATATAGAGGCTGAGGTGGGGGCCTCCATGTCCTGCTGCAATTACTATAAATTTATAATACACTTAGGTCCACTTAAATTAAAGGCTGGATCCATTTAAATCAAATTTAACCAGATCTATCTTTGTAATCTAGAGCACTGGATTTGTTCTCTCATGTCACCAAAGTATGGTTACACAACTTTAAGTTGTTTTGTTAAAATAGATTTTAGGCATGAAAGGGAGCTTTCTTTTTAGCTGTGCTGTTACCTGTCCTGTCTGGTTTTTCCTCCATTCTAGTTTTGTCCGATTCTCTAACATTTGTTTGTGAATAAGCAAAGTATATTGTCTTCCTATTCATCTCCTTTGAGATCTTTCAGAAGTGTGCTCTCTCTCTAATTGTGTCCTCTTCGATTTAGAATGCCACCTCTCACTCTGTTTGCTGTGTATGGACCACAGTTTCTCGCATATCCATGTGCTGTTAAAGATGCAGTATATTTAGTGCTGATCTGGGGCTCAGCAATAGATAATTAGTGTTTTTCAACCTTTATTTATTTATTTATTTGCCAAATGAAAATTAAAAAAAAAAAATATAGGTTTAACCTTGAATCTGAGAGAGCTTTTAACACTAGGAGCAAAGGACTATAAATTACAAATCCTGAGGTCCTTTCCTAGCTCTTCCACTGACTTGCTGTGTGATCTTGAGCAAATCACGTAACCACTATCTGCCTCAGTTTCCCCATCTAAAAATTGAACTAATACTCTCCCAGGGGTGCTGTAAGGTTTAATAAATGATTATAAAACATTCAGAGATCCTTGAATGGAAGGTATTGTAGAAGTACTAAATTATGAGGCTAACTATCTGCATTATTCAGTTGAAAACATTGAGACTGCATCTCTAACAGTCCCTTTCCTATGTATTCTTTGCATAATGTTATCCTTCTCTTTCTTCCATTCCCCTATCACCAACTCCTTTAGACTCGGGATATAAGCCCAGAAGAGATAGATTTAAAGAATGAACCTTGGTATAAATTCTTTTCGGAATTGGAGTTTGGGAAACCGGTAAGTTTGATAGCTGCAATGATTGATAAAGTCAACCTGCATTTTGTAATGATGCTGTTGCGACTTTACTCTAGTTCCTAGATACTCAATGAAACAGCCCTTGCAGAGTGAAACGTGACAGTTCATAACTGAGCTTTGGCACTGACATATGCTAGTAGTTCGGTGACCATTTAAAACATTTTAAAGGCATAATATTTGACCTTCAGGTTCATAGGAAAATATTCCAACAAGTGAGGCAATATCACTTTCATGTGTCAGAGTTCAGCTGGAGGTTTTACTTATTAAAGATAGCAATGATTGTTCTCATTCATTTGTCCCCTTTCCCATACTCTCGTTCCCTCCTCCTCCTCACATGAGCTAGGATGGCTGCTACTTAACCTATTAAATAACTTTAAGACAATGAGAGTCACTATCATATTATAGTCCTGGGTCCTTCATCTGTGGTCAAAAAGTACCAGCTGTCTATAAACTGATCTTGACCCTC
This sequence comes from Chelonoidis abingdonii, assembly GCF_003597395.2. Classification (NCBI taxonomy): domain Eukaryota; kingdom Metazoa; phylum Chordata; order Testudines; family Testudinidae; genus Chelonoidis; species Chelonoidis abingdonii. The sequence goes on from NC_133784.1 coordinate 15,794,380, forward strand.
TTCCCTGCTCTTTGCCATCTTCATGTAACCTGTTCTCTGCCAAATACGCTGCAGTGGTTTGCATCAAGGATCCCAGGGTTGTTCCCAGAAACAATCCCCTCCAAAAAGTCAGATCAAGAGAATCACATATTTTTATTTCCAATCCAGCCGCATAGCCTGGGTTTTACAGCTATAAGAATGACTAAATGAACCCTAATTATCCAATAAGGACAGGTGACTTTTGGTGGATGGATGTGTTGATTGTCAGGGCCATTGAAAATTTTAAAAAATTATCCCCGTGTTTTTAAGAACTTCTTTAGTCTTACTGCCTGATTCTTATATCGCTTATTGCTGCTTTTCCACTAGTGCAATTGCTTTGACTTCAGTGAAGTTATTCCTGATACTCTCTGCTATCACTGAGAGCAGAATCCAAGCCCACAGCTCCTCCCTACTGTACAAGTTTCAGTAACTCAAATCTCGTAAGCCTCTTCCAGCAATTACAAGTTATGGGCTCAGTCCTGTGCTCGTCATGCAGCCCCTTGATTTGGTTACAAGATCAGGGCAGAGACATGTTTTATTGAACATATCATAGGAGGAGCGTGCTCTTGGGGCTTGAGCAGAACTCTTGGGATCTCACCCCTCCCTCTGTCCTTGGGCAAGTCACTCTCTGCCTATCCAATAATGCTCACCTACTCTGCTAGGATCCAAGTGAGATTTGAGAAATGTTTATAAAGCATTTTAAGACCATTGCATAGATAGTGCTGAGGAAATGCAGCACATAGTTCTAAGTTAGTACAGTAACTTCATATCCCATTATACGCTGCTGCACCAGAACAAGAGACATTTTATACTTATCTAGCACAGTGCACATTGCACTTCTCCCAAGCCAGAACCATTGTAGCTCACTCCCTCATGCGTTGCACTTTATGATGGAATTTTCTGAAGTGCTCAACGTTGGCCTGTCTGTGCTCCCATTGACGTCACTGGTAGAACAACCATTGCCTTCAGTGGGAGCAGAGGTAGACTAATGCTGAGCACTTTGGAAAATCCCATCCTGGGCCTGTATTGCAGTGTGTACATATAGTAAAACAAATACACCCACCCACTGTGTATTTGTCTAAGGCACAATTCTGCCCTGACCCATTCCTCCACTGCTCTCATTGGCTTCAAAGGTGAATTGCACACGAGCATCTGAAGACATGGATATATTTTAGCTTTAGACTTGTTGCCATTATGATTTAAAGAAGGCACACCAATCATTGTAGTGAAGGCTTCAGTACACATGTCCTTGCTTTCCACAAGGCTGTGAGGAGCCTGCCTCTGCCTACAGATGTTGGTAGCAGACCCTTGGCTATGCAAACAATAAGGCCTTAGAGCAGGGGTGGGGAACCTTTTTTCTATCAGGTGCCATTCACTCACAGAAAAAATCAGTCATGGGCCACACTCAGCCGCACCAGGGTGGGGACAGAGGCCCAGGGCTTCCCTTTGCAGCAGGGTGAGCTAGCACTCGTGGCTCCAAGTTTGAGGGCTTCCCCTAGGCTCCGGGGTGGGGCCAGAAATGAGGGAGTTAGATGCAGGAGGGGGCTCCAGGCTGGGGCATGGGGTTGGGGTGCGGGAGGAGGTTCAGGGTGCAGGCTCTGGGAGGATGTTTAGGTACAGGAGGGGGTTCCAACCTGGGCAGGGGGTTCACGGTGCAGGCTCCGGACGGGCGGCATTTACTTCAGGCAACTCGCGCTCGCTGGTGCAGTGGGGCTAAAGCAGGCTCCCTGCTTGTCCTGGCTCTGCGCTGCTCCAGGAAGTGGATGGCATGTCCAGCCCTTAGGCAGAGAGGCCAGGGAACTGTGCGGTGCACCCTACCCGTGCACGCAAGTGCTGTCCCCACAGTTCCCATTGGCTGTGGTTCCCGGCCAATGGGAGCTGCAGAACCATCACTGGGGTTGGGCAGCACGCGGAGCTCCTAGGGGCTGCAGGGATATGCCAGTCGCTTCTGGGAGCTGCACAGAGCTGACAGGACTTTTAACAGCTTGCCAACCCTAGCTTCCCCCCGCAGCAGCGGGGAGGGGATGCCAAGGCTCTGGGCTTCCAGCCCACGACATGGAGACAATGCAGACTAGGTGAAATGAAGCAGTCAGCCAGATCTGGCCCATGGGCCGTAGGCTCCGGCCCACAGGCCGTAGGCTCCCCACCCCTGCTTTAGTGTGTACTGCCTCTCTTCAATCACATTCCTTAAAATTGGCTTAAATCAATGCTTAACATCTAAAAGAAAACAGTGATCTTAGACCTTGCTCAAAGCAGCAGAAATGGGAGATGTTTCTCCAACATTCGTATTTGTGTCCTTAGTCATGCAGCCATGTCCTCTCCACCTGCTCAGCCTCCAAGAGGGGATTCCCAGACTAGAACTGTGTTCCAAGCAGAAACATATGTTCTTCTTCGAGTGCTTGTTAAAGTTCATTCCATGTCATGTCATGTCAGTGCATGGTATCCATAGGACCGGTCCTATTGCCCCCTGGAGACTCTTGCTCATATGCCGGTATAAGGGGTGCCACTGGCCCCTCGCCTTCTCGGTTCCTTCTTACCCCGTGTGATGGTTGCTGGACAAGTGTTCTCTTGCTTTGGCAAGCCTTCTCCAGTGATTTACTGAACTTTTCTTGTAAATAGTTAGTAGGTTTTAGTTCTTGTTAGTTTGTTAGTCCCCTTAAGGAACGTTCCCAGAACAGGATATGCAGCCGTCCCCAAGCTTTAAACCATGTGCCACCTGTGCTAAGCCCATGCTGGAGAGCTATCCCCACTCCAGCTGCCAAAGTGCCTGGGAGAGGCTCACGTCAGAGATAAGTGCAGCATCTGCTGGGGCTTCAGGCTGCACACTCAGAAGGACAGGGACTTCAGGTTGAAAGCCCTGCTGATGGAAGCCGCACTTAGACTGGCTTCCGAGCTGAGTCGGTTGGACTCGGCAGCGAGCACAGTTACCTCAGTGCATAGTGCTCCTCCGGCATGGTGTGCCCCTCAACATTATTCAACATCCCCAGCGCAGAGGAAGCGGCTCAAGAAATGCACGGAGAGAGGTACTCTCTGGTGTCCAAGGGGGACCAGAGAGACTTGAGGAGTGAGGTGCGACCTGCACTGGGCCACTTGCCATCCCAGCAGAGGTGCACAACACCATCTGCAAATCCAGCCCCGCAACCTGTGACTCACCTCAAACGCCCTTACAAGGGATGAACTATCATGGAATCATAGAATCATAGAAGATTAAGGTTGGAAGAGACCTCAGGAGGTCATCTAGTGCAACCCCCTGCTCAAAGCAGGACCAACACCAACTAAATCATCCCAGCCAGGGCTTTGTCAAGCTGGTCCTTAAAAACCTTCAAGGATGGAGATTCCACCACCTCTCTAGGTAACCCATTCCAGTGCTTCACAACCCTCCTAGCAAAACAGTTTTTTCTAATATCCAACCTAGATCTCTCACACTGCAACTTGAGACCATTGCTCCTTGTTCTGTCATCTGCCGCCACTGAGAACAGCCGAGCTCCATCCCCTTTGGAAACCCCCTTCAGGTAGATGAAGACTGCTATCAAATCCCCCCTCACTCTTCTCTTCTGCAGACTAAATAAGCCAAGTTCCCTCAGCCTTTCCTCATAAATCATGTGCCCCAGCCCCCTGATCATTTTCATTGCCCTCTGCTGGACTCTCTGGAATTTGACCACATCCTTTGTGTAGTGGGGAGGCCCAAAACTGGATGCAGTACTCCAACTGTGGCCTCACCAGTGCCAAATAGAGGGGAATAATCACTTCCCTTGATCTGCAGGCAACGCTCTTACTAGTATCCTTACATATAAATGTGAAGGAGCTCAGAGCAATACACTTGGCCTTCAAAGTGTTCCTTCTACAGCTCTCAGGCAAAAGTGTGAAAGTACTGACAGACAATACAGTGTCAGTGTTTTACGTCAAAAAACAGAGGGGCCCACTCCAAGATCTTCTGCCAGGAAGCCCTCGGTCTATGGGATTTCTACGTGAAGCATTCCACTCACCTGGAGGCGTTGCCCCTCCCTGAGGAGCGGAACGTGCTAGCGGATTGCCTCAGCAGATCTTTTTCCTCTCACTATGAGTGGTCTCTCCAATCAGAGGTCGCCAGTGTCAGTTTTCCGAGGTGGGGAACTCCCCAGTTGGACCTGTTAGCCACCGCGCAGAACAGGAAATGTCACTGCTTTTGCTCAAGGCAAAGGTTCTCTCTCAGATGCCTTCCTATGATCATGGTTGGACAGCCTGCTGTACTCATTCCCTCTGATTCCCTTAGTTTGCAAGGCTCTACTAAAGATCAACAGGGACAAGGCAAAGGTCATCCTGGTCAACCCAGCATAGCCTGGCCAGCTTTGATTGGGCATGCTCCTAGATCTCATAGTCAGATCTCCATGGCTCCTCCCTCTCAGGCCAGACATGATATCACAGGAGGCTCCTCCATCCAAACCTCATAGGCCTACATTTGACAGCATAGCTGCTGCCTGGCTAAATCCAGAGGAGAGGGCATGCTCAGAGCAGCTCCACCGGGTTTTTCTAGGTAGCAGAATGCCCTCTACCAGGGCCACCTCTCTGGCCAAGTGGAAATGCTTCACTTGCTGGATGGCCAAGTGGAGCCTTTGCCCAGCATAGGCCTCATAGGATAGAATCATAGAATATCAGAGTTGGAAGGGACTTCAAGGGATCATCTAGTCCAACCTCCTGCTCAAAGCAGGACCAATCCCCAGACAGATTTTTGCCCTAGATCCCTAAATGGCCCCTTCAGGGATTGAACTCAGAACAGCATACCAATGCTTAAACCACTGAGCTATCCCTCCTTGCAGTTCATCTTAGGGTATCTCTAAGTTCTTTCATTGTCATCAATCAAGGTTCATTAGGCAGTCATCTCAGCATTCCCACTCCCAATCCAAGACAGATTGGTCTTCACCCAGGAGATGATGAGCAGGTTCATTAAGGAGTTGGAGAGGCACTACCCACAGGTTTGTGACCCAGTTCCACCTTGGGACTTAAACTTGATTTTGTCTAGGCCCTTGGCATCCTGCTCCTTGCTGTTTCTCTCGTGGAAAGCTGCCTTCCTGGTAGCAGTCACTTCAGCCAGGAGAGTTTCTAAGTTGACCTTGGAGCCTCCCTATACTGTTTTCTTCAGAGATAAGATCCAACAGTGTCCCCACCCAGCCTTTCTACCCAAGGTGGTGTCGCAGTTTCATGTCAACCAAGACATTTTCCTGCCTTTCTTCTTCCCGAAACTGCACAAGACAGAAGAGGAGCGACGCTTACACTCTCTGGACATTAGAAGGGCACTAGCCTTTTATATTGACAGGACAAGTCCCTTCCACAAATCTACGCAGTTTTTTGTTGCTATCACGGATAGAATAAAGGGTCTCCTGGAGTCATCCCACAGAATCTCATCCTGGATCACAACCTGTATCCAGGCCTTCTATGAACAAGCAAAGGTCCTGCCTCCAGCTATAATGAAGGCCCATTCTATGAGAGCGCAAGCATCTTCAGGAGCTTTCGTGGCACACATCCTGATCCAGGACAGCTGCAGGGTCGTGACATGGTCATCAGTCCACATGTTTGCGTCCCACTATGCCATCACCCAACAGGTCAGAGCTGATGCCAATTTTGGAAGAGCTGTGTTAGTCGGCATGCTCATGAATTCCTAGCCCATCTCCGAGGACACTGCTTGTGAGTCACCTGACATGGAATGGACCGGAGCAAGCACGCGATGAAGAAAAAACAGTTACTAACCTTCTGTAACTGTTGTTCTTCAAAATGTGTTGCTCATGTCCATTCCATGACCTTCCCTTCTACCCCACCATTGGAGTTGACGGCAAGAAGGAACTGAGAGGGCGAGGGGCTGGTGGCAAGCTTATAGCGACACAAGTGCAGGCCTCCAGGGCAATAGAGCCGACCCTAAGGATACCATTGGGAGAAAACTTTCCAAGGAGAGAGATAGCTCAGTGGTTTGAGCATTGGCCTGTTAAACCCAAGGTTGTGAGCTCAGTCCTCAAGGGGGCCATCTGAGGCAAAAATCTGTCTGGGGATTGGTCCTGCTTTGAGCAGGGGGTTGGACTAGATGACCTCCTGAGGTCCCTTCCAACCCTGATATTCTATGAAGAGCACATGCACACCTGATATGACATGGAATAGACATGAGCAACACATCTCAAAGAACAACCATTATGAAAGGTTGGTAACTGTTTTTTGCAACCACTTGAGTAGATAGCATTGAGAAGTTCCCCCTGCATTAATGAACCTGCAGGGGGTCTAAGCAGAAAAATGAAGATAAGAAGGAACAAGGCCCACCAATGCCTTCCAACTCCTGCAGTCCCACCAATGGCCTTCTTTCTACAGTCCTGCCAGACTTCCATTCATCCATCCCACGACTGCCTCACCTCTCTCCTACATTCAGAAGAAATTAAGTTAATCCCAAGGGATCTTGGTGGAGGAATCCTTTCCATCATCTTAACCTTATGCATGTGAATGAGAATCACTGCAGTTAAACATTTGACCCTAGGTACACAGTGATAGAATTGTTAGCCCAGTCTGTCTTGTGTTCTAGGGCTTCTAGGTGCCCCCTGTAGCTGTAGCTGCTCCCTCATATTTCTGTCTTGAAAATTCCTGATGCCCTTCTGCGGCAGCTCCTGTTAGTGCGCCATGTGATAGCTGTGCAGACACTTGGCTGATGGAACTGCCCTGTGAGTCCACACACGTGATCTATGCACCGTGCTGCAGCGTTACATCAATCTCATTGATGCAATGTGTGATCTTTTAGTCTGTGTGTAATCTGCCCCTGACTGGAAACTGTGGCAAGTTGAACAACGCTTCACTGAAGTTCAGCTCTGTAAACTGAGCTCTGCTGCTCACTTGGTCTGAAAAAGCAGCTGACAGCTTTCAGCAGTAGTGCTCCTTCAGGCTGCTAGAAGGCCAGGTCATCAAATGTCACTGGTAAATCACGTTTAATCAGAGGTCCCCTGTTAACATGACTTTTAACTGAGCAAGTCTCAGCAGTCATCCTGGAATGGATGAAATGAGGCTCAGGATTCCCAATCCAGTCCTAGCCAGTCCCATGGGACCGTGCAGGCAACGCTCCAGTTGTTTGGATGGGATTCGATGTTCAGTGCCCGTAAAGCTTAGGACAGTTTGGCAGCATGGACTCTTTTTGGATATATCACCGAGATTCTTCCACCCCACACGCTTATTCCCTAATTCTGATTTTCCACAGGACCTGTCCACAGAATATAACATTCAGTCAATAATTCCATCGGCTTGTCAAACACACGCCAGCACCTTCACCCAGGGACTTGTAGGGCAGTGCAGTTTGGCTCTTTGCTCCAATACTCGGAAGTAGGGCTTGGGGAAAAAGAGACCTGCATTGACTCTGCAAGGCTGTCTTCCATAGCCCTAAACACTGATGACTGTCAACAACAGACCTCTTGGGATTCGTAATAGCCATTTATAGTGTCTGCAGCCCAAAAGGTGGTAGTAAAAAGTAGAAATATGCCCAGTCCAGAAACCCAGGTCCAGGCAATCCCAGAACTTTGGAGAAATTCAGATCAGGAGCTGAACTTCAGAGCAAGATTGCTGCTCAATTCCCCCTCCAGTAAAACTGATGCTGGTGAGCTCTCTCTAGTCTCTCTCAATGATTCTCAGGTGCTCAGATACCACAGCCGTGTGAACAGTGTAAACACCTAGGACTGTGCTCTGTCTGTAAAACAAGAAGCCATTTTTTTTCTGTTTGGTAATGTGATCAGCAAGTTTATTCTGGATTCACTGAGAGAGAATAGACAGTCTTTGCAGCTGCTTCACCCATGGGAACTGTGCTGTGGGGAAGTGTGTGTATGGCATTATCGAATTAGCAAGGGAGATCATGACAAAAGGATTTCATTCCAAACAGGCCTCTGCAACACTACTGATCCCACCAGAGTTACAAACAAACAAAACCCCTAGAGCCATAAAATGTAGGTTGAATTTTCTTTTGCAAAGTTCATTACCCCCCATCTTCCCAAAAAGGTGAAATGAAAAATAACACCTGTGCATTCTCATTGCTCTATAATGCCAACGCTGGAAATTCAGCCATTTATTAACATGGTATGTATTTACAGTTGGGAGCAGGGATGGAAGGGGAAAATATGTCTCCTTTTTATTTATGAAAGGCCCTTGTTCTACCCCTTCCTTTTGAAAAGAAGAAAGAGCAAGCAAACACTTTTTTCTTATTGTGATTTTTATTTTTTTGTTGTTGCTGTTGTTTTGTTGGTTTTTTGGGTGTTTTTTATTTAGAATGCTTTACAACTGCCTGTGCCTTCCCTCTGGGTGGTGCAAAATCCATGAAAACATCTTATAAAAATAAAAAATGGCTTCAGACAGTATTTAAAACACCTCTCCCTAAATTGTGCATGTGCCCTTGGCCTTCCATAATCTTTTGGCATTTGTGGTACAGCAGATTGCCCTTTTTTTCTCTCTTTTTTTTTAAATTTTATTTTCAGTGTTGATGCAAATCCCTAACGTATCCCTCTGTGTTCTAATCCAGTTTCCATATTCTCTGTGATGTCTTTCCTTATCTTCATTTCCTCATTTCCTCCTCTGCTTTCCATCAGCCTCCAAAAAAGATATGGGATTATACTCCTGGAGATTGCTCTATACTTACTAGGGAGGATAGAAAGGTAATTCCGTCTCACATATGTTGTACTACAGTATGCTGTCTGTGTGCGGGGGCCTGTGGGGTGTGTGTGTGTGGTTTTTTTTATCTGGCATTGTTTGGGTTTTGTGAGTGTGTGGGTGGTGACTCTATTTTTTTTATTTTGGCATGAACTCATTATCCTAACAATTAAGTTGGCCAGTAAATCGTTTCAATAAGCAATCTTTAAAACATTGTCTACCATAAAGCTGAGTGGTTGTTTTGTGTTCTTGACCTGCAATGATAATTGTACTAACAGCATATCGCATCGATGTTAAAGTATCATCTGTTATTTGGTTTTTTTACAGGTGGGTTTTATGATACTTATGGTTTTTACAGTTAGATTCCAGCAGGCCTGGTGCATCTCTGAATGTAAATATTAAATGCCTAAAACCATTGCATCTGTGATTATTGAAAAGTGATTAATTGCTGGTGAATTTCTGTGTCTTATCTGTACCATCTTTGTCTTTTTTTTTCAATAAAAAGGCTCTTTTATTTCAAAATTAACATTCCTTTGTTTTCCCCTAACCCTAAGCATTATTTTTCCCATTCTTCTTCTCCTTCTTTAACCAGACTGATCTAGAAAAAGACATTTACCTCTACCAGACTGAGTTAGAGGCAGATTTAGAACAAATGGAGAAGCTTTATAGAGCGCCAGATAAAAAGCCACCGAAGGTATTTCCTCTTCTTTTCATGCTGCCAATCCCTGTTTCCCAACTCTCTGCTCTCTCTATTCACTGCTGGATGGTTATTAAATGAGGTTGGGGTCCATAATGCCCCAACCATTCTGATTGCATGGCTTGCTGTGTAGCTGTCAGAAATGATAAAACATGATGTTGATAATCTGGCTCGAAATCCATTTCAGCTACAGTGTTTCCCCCTCCCCCTCTTCTAGGGTTTGTTTGGAGTTTGGTGTCTCTACAAAACCCCCTCACTATTTTTCACATGAATAGGCAGCGGCAATCGGCTTTAAATTCTTGGTTGATGTCACGTCACCATCTTGTGCCTTTCAAGCGATCCACCTTCCCATATTTTTTCACACATACCCCACTCCTATGTCAGGATGCTGTGCCTACCCCAAGATCTGGATTTTTCGCAAGAGATTTTATGCAACTGTCCTTAAGCTGCAATCAATGCGGCCTTCTTGAGCAGGGTAGCCATCGCCACTGTCCTGTTGAGTACTAATCCTAGACTAGAAAGATTAATTCGGTAATGCTCCAATTATTATTGTTTTAAAGCTACAATAATTTTGATTGGGACTTGGAAGCTGCTCTTTCAAAGGTCTCGTTAGCTTTTGCATATCATCTGCATTTCTTCCAGTTTATGAATCTATATATGGGGACAGGGGGAGAGACAGACTAAAAGGTAAACAGTATTTCTTCCAAAATTGCCTCAAATTATTAAAAAATGTGCCTAGGAAGCATTAGCTGAATTAAAAGTGAGCTGATGGGAGCTGACTTTTGCTACTGAAGCTGTGCAGCTGGCATTGCACCTTAAAGAAGGAACCCAGGCGTAGCCATTTCTTTTCTTGTTAGCAGAATGATATTGATTTGAACGCTGAGGAATATGTTATGCTGCAGAAATGTGATGCACCTTTAAAGAAAACAGGAGCGGAGGGTGTAGGGGGAAAGCCTGGGGAAATAATTATAAGCATGTGTCTCCTGGTCCTGCCCCGGCTGATTCTCTCTTCTAGCTTTTGGCTTTATTCACAATGACTCATTCGCAGACAATAGAGTAGGCACAGTGAAAAGGCATCGGCTATGCTTAAAACCTGTTGCTGCCCCGAAGGACCCCAAGAAAATTGTTGGTCTTCTGCAGAGACATTGATGTATTAGACTGCATTTAAACTGAAATCTCAATGTCTTCTGAAGGCCAGTATAGCTGAAAAATGACTTAAGCAAGCCATTTTCTTTCTCTTTGCATCTCTTTGTGTATCAATGACTTCTTTGTTTGGACTTTTGCAGAGTACAGCAAGCAGCACTCTGGAAACATCTTCAGACCACTCATCCTAGTAAGTTTTAGAACCACTTGTTTGTTTTGTTTCACAGTTATGGGACTTCTTGGAAGGGGTTCTTTCTGGTGACGCAGATAATATTAGTATGATAATTTGTAGATTAGTTGAGGGTAGAAGGTAGGCTATATAATTTTGAATTAAGTTGGAAGTTATTGTATAATTATTGTTTAGTGGTAGCCGAACAAGGAACGATCATTGTTCTACAAGCCTTCTGTTTAAAAAGCAAACAAAACTGTAACTTTCTTTTACATTAAATTTACAAATAATTGATCATGCTATATGAGACATAAAATGTCTAGTCATCTTGATTGCAAATGGCCAATGAGTGGTCCCATCTCCAACTTTCTAGGCAAAGAAAGCAATTAAATAATTCTCAGACTACAATTTTATGCTGCTATTTTAGAGGAAGATTCAATAGGAGATGTGCTCTGTCCAGATGCATTGCAGATGGAGCCAGTTTACTGTAAAAGATGGAGGGAAATTCCAGAGCAAGATGTGCCAGTTTACCACCGCTGGGGATCCAACACCTCCCTGCTAACCTGTTATTTTCTTTAACTGAAACAAATGTGTAGTATTCCATCTAGGCACATGGATGGGGAGTAGGGAAGAGTATGTTTTCCCCTCTGATATCTGAAAATTTCATGTATATTCATCTTTCTTGACCTTTTATGATATGTGGTTTTGGAATTCTATACAGTTAGTTTTGCACAGTTCGCTTTTGCCTGGGTTCACTTTGCAAAGGAATTTCCTTCCATTATCGTAATTTGGAAGGTGTCCTGGCCTTAGCAAGTCCATTATTTCGTGATTTTTTTTATTTTTATTTTCGCAAAGGAAGGCTAATAACACTAAATAACACTAAATGACATCAGAGTGTGTTGCAAAATATATAAGTGTCACTTATGTTTGCCAATGGCTGGTAAGGATTCTGAATTCCTGACTGCACTCAAAGAATTCCAAGTCTTGTAAGTCTTTCAGTTACATCAAATAACCTTGACTGCTACTTTCCTGGATCACTTCCATCAGCTGAAATCAGTATGCTTCATTCCTCTGTCAGGGCCCTATCCAATTCTCACCAAAGTCCAAGGAAACTCCACCATTGACTGCTGTAGGAGTTCAGTTGGGCTCTCCATAAATAAATTATATGCTCATTATTGGCGAGGGCGGTGAACCAAAATTCCTGAATTTGGCCTCCCTCGAACTCTGTGGAGTGGTTATAATCTCATAATTACCAGTTAAATAGATTAAGTGTTTGTTTCATTCTATTTTTTTTAATTAATTCTATTTAATCAGTTTCCCATATGTATCTATTCTCACAATATTTACTGTTGGTACAATGGTCAAAAGTCTGTATACACATTAATATGTGAAGTTATGTAGGTGTACATATAATTACATTGTATTAGGTAGCACCAAGGCTAGATTTTCAAATGCTAGCACTTCACTTACTCCCACCACATCTGGTGGAAATGAAGAGCTGCCTGATCTTTTGTTTCTCAGCTCGTGGGGTGGGATCATTCTCTCTAGATTTGCATGCAGGGGGGAAGGTATTCTCTGCACATGGATCTGCCCCTGTGGAAGAGCATGGGGTGCTACCTCTAGCAGCACAGGCTCCCCTCTCTTCCTGCCCCCATTGAAGCACTTGGGGATCTGTTCTGAGGGAGGGGAAGGTGGAGGATGGGATGGGTAGCCTGGGAACAGTCCCACATTGTTCCCCTTCCAGCCTTGTGGAGCTTAGGTGGAAAAGGTAATGCTGGCTGTGGCTTTACTGTCTTTTCTGCAGAGCCACCCCTCTCCCCTGGATGACCATGGATCAGAGAATCCTTTGTAGTGTTGCTTCAGTGGAGCCGAGCTGTCATGGCACAGGGATGCTGCTGGCTGCCAAAGCCAGAGTCATATTGCCTCCATGCAGATGGCTCTGGCCTCCCATGGATAGTGGATGCAGGCCCTGCAGCCTGTCTCACAGGGTGGAAAATGAGTGGGGAGAAGTCAGCACTTCCTAGACACTTCTCCCAGACACTTCTCCCTACAGCCTGTTTCACAGGGTGGAAAATGAGTGGGGAGAAGTCAACAATGGGCCAATGGGAGTCTCCCAGACACTTCCTCTCCCACAGATGTTTCCCCAAGAGAGGATCGTCTGGGTCATTGGTCTTTAATTACTGAGCTAAAATATTTCCCGCTCCCAGGTTGTGAACGTCAGGGGAGTAAATATCAGCCTGTAATCACTGGGGCTGCCCATTTGAGCTCCTCAGGAACCTGACAACCAGACGTTGGGGTAAACCTGACTCAGGCTGCATAGTGCTGTGTTTGTGGTACCCATTCTGTGGTTCTGGCTGTGGGTGCCATTGAAGCCAATAGGAGTTTTGCCTGGGAGCCACAGAATTCCCTTCTTTCTTTGTATTTTGTTTTTCATTAGTTCTGTTATTACCCCAGGGCCCTAACTAATGGGAGATCTGGTCTTCTCATGATCTCCTCCCCCATCCAGGAACTGAAATCCTTTGAAAGGACCAAATGTCTTGTAATTCCAACTCCATTAATGGCTTTCTGAGGCATTGAAAGAAGCTGTACCCATCAGGCACCATGTCCCTCCCAAGTAACCAAGCACACACATACATCTGTTAGTATGTTATTGCTGCTAACCCAAATCAGATATACATCTGGGAATCATGGGATCTTAGCCTACTTTCAAATGGTTTCCTCAAATCAGTAAGTGATTTGATATTTTTTTAACTTACCAGGAGTCATACTTTGTCCCCAGTATAGCTTTGTTATAATAAGATTTCATCTTATTATTATTGTCATTGTGGAGTGTCTGGCTGAAGATGCTCAAGCACTAGGGTTGCCAACTTTCCAACTGCACAAAACCAAACAGTCTTGCCCCATCCCCTTTCCCATCCCTTCCCTGAGGCCCTACCCCCACTCTTCCCCTTCTCTGAAGCTCTGCCCTGGCTCATGCCATCCCCCCTCCGTTTGTCGCTCACTCTTCCACCCCTCACTCACTCGCTCATTTTTACCAGGCTGAGACAGGGTTGGGGTGCGGGCTCTGGGGTGGGACTGGGGAGGAGGGGTTTGGGGTGCAGGAGGGGGCTTCAGGCTGGAGGGTGGAGCAAAGGGGTTCAGAGTGTGGGAGAGGGCTCCAGGCTGAGGCAGGGGGTTGGGTTGTGGGAGGGGGTAAGGGCTCTGGGATGGGGCCAAAAATGAGGGGTTCAGGGTGAGGGAGGAGGCTCCAGGCTGAGGCTGAGTGGTTCGGCATGCGAGAGGGGGTTCGGAGCTGGAGCAGTGGTTGGGGCAGAGGAGGTGGTTCAGGGTCCAGGAGTTTGTGTGGGATGATATGGGTTCTGGGCTGGGGGTGTGGGCTCTGGGCTGGGGCCAGAAATGCCGGGTTCAGGGTGTGGGATGGGGATCGGGGCAGGGGGTTCAGTGCAAGGGTGGGTGAGGGCTCCAGTTGGCGGTGCAGGCTCTGGGGTGGATCCGGAGATGAGGGGTTTGGGGTGCAAGTGGGGGCTCCAGGCTGAGGCCAAGGGGTTTGGAATGTGGGAGGGGGTTCTGAGCTGGGGCAGGGGGTTGGGGCACTGCTTCCGGGGAGCTGTGCTGAGCCAGGTAGGGAGCCTGCCAGCCCTGCCAACAGGATTTTTAACGGCCCGGTCAGCCGTGCTGACTGGAGCCACCGGGGTCCCTTTTCGACTGGCCGTTCCGGTCGAAAACTGGACACCTGGCAACCCTATCAAGCACTGGTATCAGATGAGATCTGCTCTTATGAAACACACAACCTGGTTGACTGCTTAGCATGTCTTCTGCCTCTGGAAAAGTCATTTATCCTGTGACAATGCCGACCTTTTGTGTCTGGAAGAGAACAGTGAGCTGTAGGAATAATATTATGTAGCAAACTGCTTCTCAGATTCAGACCTTTGGGGAGATTCCTTAACCTTGGCCTGCCATGGAGTTGTAATCAATCACCTTAGTATCTATTGGTCTAAGCAAATGAAGTCATGTCTATTTTTAACATAAATCTCACAGTCTAATGCCAGGGACAGAATTCTGCTCTTGCATCTGCCTGGCAGATCTGGACTCCAATATTCTGCTCTCCCTACAGGGGAGTTCTGTGCATGTGGGCAGAAAAGAATGTTTCAAATTTGAAACAGTCTATTCTATTTGTGAATGGGAGGCAGCAAGGACTAGTGGTTAGAGCAGAAGCTTAGGTGCTGGTTTTTGTTTCCAGTTTGGCCGCTGACTTACTGAGTAGCCTTAGGCTATGTCTACACTAACGCAATAAATTGACCTATACAATACAACTCCAGCTACGTGAATAATGTAGCTGGAGTCAAGGTACCTTAGGTCAAGTTACAGCAGAGTATACACTACGGTCTCCCGTCGACTTACCTTACTCTTCTTGTCGGAGTAGAGTACAGGGGTTGACTGGACAGCGATCTGCAGTTGATTCGGCGAGTCTTTATTTGACCTGCTAAATCGACCTCTGGTGGTTCGATCTCAGATCGTCAATCCCGGCTGTAGTGTAGACCTGCCGTTAGACCAGGGGTAGGCAACCTTTCTAAAGTGTAAAAGCAGCAAACATGCATCTGACGAAATGGGTATTCACCCACGAAAGCTCATGCTCCAAAATGTCTGTTAGTCTATAAGATGCCACAGGATTCTTTGCTGCTTTTACAGATCCAGACTAACACGGCTACACCTCTGATACTTTCAGAAGCGGTGTGCCAAGTCTTCATTTATTCGCTCTTATTTAAGGTTTATCGTGCCAGTAATACATTTTAACCTTTTTAGAAGGTCCCTTTCTATAAGTCTATAATATATAATTAAACTATTGTTGTATGTAAAGTAAATAAGGTTTTTAAAATGTTTAAGATTCATTTAAAATTAAATTAAAATGCAGAGCCCCCCAGACGAGTGACCAGGCCCCGGGCAGTGTGAGTGCCACTGAAAATCGCTCGCATGCCGCCTTCGGCACCCGTGCCATAGATTGCCTACCCCTGCCTTAGACAAATCCTTACCCTCTCTGTATTTCCATTTCCCCATCTATAAAACATGGGGATAATACTTCCCTGTCTCTCGGGTGTGAAGAGAGGTGTAGCTTGTACAGCTCCTTGAGACAGTGGAATGGAGGATGCTAAAGCAGTGCTAAGTATTTCAAGTGTGATTTCAATACATTCATGGTCTTCAGCTGGAAATCTTACCTCAGCTGTATTGACATGCAGAGGTGTAAGAATCACAGGCACAGCTGAGCACGGGTTCATGAGTGATCTCCTCTGACCTGCTCATGATGCTGTCTACGCACACAGGAAGAGAGAGAAATCAGTCTCTTTCTTTTCTCTTTTAACCCATTTTCTAGCTCAGCCTATTTACCCAGCTACCAGGCAGCAAGGAGAGAGCTGGAACCAGCACCAGTGGACCCTGCTGGCTTGGAGAATGAAAGGCAGATTTACAAAAGTGTGCTGGAAGGTGGTGATATCCCGCTGCAGGGGCTAAGTGGTCTCAAGCGTCCTTCTAGCTTTGCTTCCACTAAAGGTAGGTCAGCAGAGCACTGACCCCTTCCCTCCATTACACACGGTGAGGTGGGTGAACCACCAAGGGCGGTTGGGTCCTTAACCAAACCTAGTGAGGTCTACCTGTCATTCCTCTCTCCTTCTCTGCCTTTCATCCTCTTTTCTGTTCCCCCCCCCCCCCCCCCCGAGCCTGGCCATGCTTTCCCTTCACCCAATCCCCAACCAACTCCAGCTTACCAACAGGGTCAGGACTCTTCCCTTTGCTTTCCCTTATTTCTCTTTCCAACTGCTAACAGTCGGCCAGCACCACCTTCCCCTTTTTCTTCCTCCCTGCAGCACCCCCATGTCCTCTTCCCGCCACCCTGCTGTTGCTGCTGTTCCTGGTGTGCAGTCTGATCAGGTCAAGCAGTGTCTGCTGGCCTGAGCATTATTTCAGTACCATGCACTCTGGGGCTCTCCTGGCTCAACGAAGCATGGGACACCTCTTGACCTGGCAATTGCCTTGGAGCCCATGAGATACAAAGAGAACAGCCAGCCCAGCAGAGACTGGTGGCACTGTTGAGCCTCCACCTTTGAGTTTGCAGCATACTGGGACAGGCGAGAAGCCTGATGCATCTCTGAGCTGGTTGTAAGCTAAAAATGGCTGGGGGCAGAGGAGCTGGTTCTTTTGTTTTCAAAGCCAGTCCTCCTACAAAATAGCATATCACACCTGGGAGTTTCTGTCTTCATCTCCCACTCCCAGCTGTTTTCAGCAAACATAGCTGTGCAAATAGTGCAGAAAGCATACTCAGCCAGTCCCCAGCGAACACAATTGCCGAGGGCCAGCAGATTTGGTCCACTTGTTTTAGTGCAGACGCTTCCTGACTTGCCTGTCCCTGGCAGGAATAATTTACTTGGCAGCTGTTGCATGGGCAGGACCATGGTTGGTCTGATCACTGGCTCACAGTGAAGCTGCTTTTGCAATATTAATCCCTCTGCATCTTTGCTGAGGCCCACATTCTGCTAGATGCTGAGTTGCCTCTTGCATGGTGTGGAGGATGCTCAACATTTGGCAGGACTGGGCCCTACAAGTGCTCCTGGCCTGAAAAAGACCTTCTTCTGATTTTAGAAACTCCACAGCACTGCAGAATTTTGCTGTATCTTTGCACTCGCTTTTATAGTGCATTTTGTGCCATCTCTCTGCTTTTGTGTCTTTTGAACACCAGTTTTTTAAAGTGCATTTTGTGACATCCAAGCATGTTATCTCTCCTTTCTTAATAGCTTTCCAGCATTTAAGCTAACAGGTTGTATTTATTTTATTCTGCATGCTTACCAGTGGATCGTAAAGGTGGGAATGCTCATATGATTGCACCCTCTTCAGTTAATAGCCGAACCTTTAACACTAGTCATACCAGTATGTTAGGTCATGCATGTAAACATAAGAAGCCCTTATCAGCTGCAAAAGCCTGCATTACTGAAATCCTCCCTTCCAAATTCAAACCCAAACTAGCTGCTCCTGCTGCTCTTGTGCAGGACACAAAGGGTATCCTGCTGCCTCATGAGAAAGCGCAAAGCTGTGAGAACCTTCGTAGCTCCAGTGCCTTATTTGATAACAAACAACCTTTCCTAGTCAATGGGGAAAGCGTAGAAAACCTTCTAATGCAATCAAAGCAGGAATATGTCACCAAATCCAGCAGCACTATGAGCCTGCAGGAGTACAGCACCAGTTCTAGGAAGGGCTACCTTCCCAGGAAGAGTGGGATGGAGTTTACAATGCTGTATAAAAATATGCATCAGATCAACAGGTC
This sequence comes from Chelonoidis abingdonii, assembly GCF_003597395.2. Classification (NCBI taxonomy): domain Eukaryota; kingdom Metazoa; phylum Chordata; order Testudines; family Testudinidae; genus Chelonoidis; species Chelonoidis abingdonii. The sequence continues at coordinate 15,812,350 of NC_133784.1, forward strand.
CAGCATCCACCTGGGCACCATCTCATCCTGCAGTGTGAGGGATATTGCATCCCAGTTTGAGAATGAGCTGAGGGACAGGAGTGAGCAGAGCCCTGGTCAGGAGAATTTGGAGCAAATCCCCAAAGACACTGTCTCATCCCGCATCACTGCCTTCGAGCAGCTGATCCAGAGATCCCGGTCCATGCCTGCTCTTGACTTCTCCAGTGGGCAAAGCAAATCGCCCATCTCTCCACAGTCTAAGAGCTGCCTGAGCTCGGCCTATTCAGCAGAATCCCTCCTGGAGTCGCCAAAGCCAAACCAAGAAGAAGAGGATGCTACCAGCATGGCCGACAACTCCTCTCGCTCCTGCAGCAACATGGAGGACTTGGTGTCAGATCTCAGTGACATTGTCCCCATGGACACACTCTCAGCTTGCACGGACGAGACTGATCTCCAGTCCAACGCATCCAAAGACAGCGGAGGCAGCCTCAGCCATGCCAACAGGCCCCAGAAATATAAATTAAACAAATGCAAAGGAGCTTGCCCGGCTTCCTACACCAGGTTTACCACCATTCGTAGGCACGAGCAACAGCAGGCCTCCAAGAACCCCAGTTCCAAAGGGGACGCCCAGAGGGACAGGCACGCGCTCCCCAGAAATGTCTATCTGATGAGCCCACTTCCCTTCAGATTGAAAAAGCCCTTCCAGCACAACCTGAGAAAGATTTCGCCCGCGGATTGCCTGGGAATCCCGCTGGAATATAGCACTGAGAACCAGAACAACGCAGCTCAGTCACAAGGGTGCCAGGCGGAAAAGAGTCACTACTCCCTGCACAGACAGTGCTGTGAAGACAGACCTCTGGCCCCTAGGCGCCTGTGTTCCTTTGACATTGTGGAAAGGCTTAGCCATTTCCCCAGCATGGAATCCAGTCCAGATAGCTCCATTCTCCGAGCTGATATGCCAGACTCCTTTAATAATGGCAATATTGTTCCATACACTTTCTATCACAGCTTGGATAGAAACAACAACCCACAAAGCGAACTCAGGACATACCCTGGAGGTGGCTATTTGTGTACTTTACCACTGTTACTTTATCTGTCTTCCCACTTTGCTTTTTTCTCCCTATTTTTTGTTGACCCGCCTCTGCGTCATCCAATGCTCATTTTCCTCGTGTGTCTGATGTCCTTTGCGTGTCTTGCTTAGCATTTTTGTTCAGAACTCGTTAACAGTTGCACTTCTGAAAAACAATTTCTGCTGCCTTTTCTAATCACCATCCAGCTCAGTTTGTCTCAAAGGCAACTCCTAGGATGTGAGAATCTTGCAATGAGATAGTCTTAATGCTTTATCACTTGCATATGTGCGAATAGGACACGTCAACCCAGTTGATTTAGTTTCCTAAGGAGCAGTTCCTCCAGGTCTAATTGTGTCTCTGTGTTTCTGAGTGTGCAATCGTGTTTGTATGTGTTTGCATGGGTGGTGACAGTAATATGCTAAATCTTATTTCAATGGCAGCAAATATTTTCTTCACAAAGTCTTTTTATGTTTTTACTCGCTTTCCCACCTCTGTATTATCCTTTGTTTCAATCTGTGTTCACAAGTACAGCCCAAAAGGGAAAAAAAAGATATCCAAAACATTATCAATATTTGACTGAGAATTTGGTCAACAACAACTGAAAATCCTTTCAGCTCTAATGGAAGCAAATCATAGTGCTGTCAAAATATTTTTTTTCCTTTCTGGTGACGCGAGATAAGTCCATCTGTTTTTTAACTGCCTTGTGTTGTTTTGAAGTAGATTCAGAATCACCAAGGCATTTTGCACCAGTCGATTACATGGAAACTCCAGAAGAAATTACTCGTAGACGTCATGATGATAAAGAGGTAAAGCCCTTCCTTGTGGTTTAGAAGCATTTCTCACAGCTAAATATACAGGAAGTACACCACTTGGCCTTACATAGCCTCTGCATCTCCGTACCTACCTATGGAGGAAGTGGTATGTAGTGTTCAGAGTAGCAGCCGTGTTAGTCTACATCTGCAAAAAGAACAGGAGTACTTGTGGCACCTTAGAGACTAACAAATTTATTTCAGCATAAGCTTTCGTGAGCTACAGCTCACTTCTTCAGATGTATAGAATGGAACACACAGACAGGAGATATTTATACATACTTCCACCTTTTCATGTTCTCTGTATGTATAAATATCTCCTGTCTGTGTGTTCCATTCTATGCATCTGAAGAAGTGAGCTGTAGCTCACAAAAGCTTATGCTGAAATAAATTTGTTAGTCTCTAAGGTGCCACAAGTACTCCTGTTCTTGTTATGTAGTAGTTAGAATAAGGGACTCCAGATTTCTATTACTGCATCTGCCACTGATTTGCTGTACAACCGTGGGCTAGTCTCTTCTTGACCTCTCTGAGCCTCAACTTACCCAGTATGTAAACGGGGATAATAATCCTTACCAACCATGCAAGGACTACATGAGAGGTCATTAAGGTTTGCAAAGTACTTTGAGATCTGTGAGAGAAGTATAGTACACTCTTGCTCTAATGAACCTGTTGGAATCCAAGCCTTTTGTTCATAATAGCTAGGGGTTCATTAGACCAAAAGGACAATCAAAATGAATGATACGCTGCTGGGGTAAGTTAATGAAGTGGCTTAAGATAAAAGTGTTCGCTACATTAATTTATTATTAATAATGATACCTGAGGCTAGGAGTTAGTCGTGGAGGGTGAGTTTAGGTAGCATCTGCAACTTCAGCTGGGAGTGTCAGGGCTCCAGGCAGTCAGCCCCTGCAGGAGTGAGGCTCCAGGTGGTTGGCTGTCAGCCCCACACGGTGGGGCTGGGGCTCTGAGACTGTAGTTGGAATCCAGGGACTGGGTTCGTTATGGCCAAGGTTCATAATAATGAAGGCCAATACAGTGAGGATGTAGTGTGTTGTTATAACTCAGCCGATGTGCTTTACAGGAGGGCAAAATGATCTTTCTATAAGCTAACATGGTCTCTTCAGCCAAGTATTAATTAGTAAAGACAAGATTTTCAAAAGCAAGTAGTGATTTGGGGTATTCCCAATTTTAGGTGCCCAATTTGAGACATTTTAAACGGATCTCATTTTCAGAAAGTGCTGAATATTCCATCTCTGAAAACCAGGCCTCTTTACCATGTGTCTGTTTGGGCACCCAAAATTCACCAGCCCCTTGAAATTGTTGGCCAGAATATATACAAACTAACATCATAAGGGAACCACCCAGTCTTTCCAAACCTGGCTAAATTCGATACTGAAGAAAGATACAAACTGTTGACACTCTGGGAGGTTACTAATTTTAGTTAGCCACCTATCTGCTTCTCTGAAAAGCCAGTGACTTAAACTGGGAGATATGTTTTCATTGAAGAATCATGTTATCATTCTGAGTTTAAATAATTTTAACATCTTGCTTTGAAATATTTTTAAGCCCTCCTTTTAATTTCTGTGGAAATACATCTTTTGCTATCTCCTCGTATTGTAAAATATATGAATAGCAACTATCTGCATTCACTGGCACTTAAGGCCCTTGGGTGAGTTAGCACAAAGCTTGGACCACACTCCTGCAGTCAGATCCAGGGGGATGGACACTCACGCCCATAGAATGCAGGATCAAGGGCCCTCATTTCCACTAATCTGCCAAAGGATGCCAAATACTTTTGTTAGTGAGAATTACTTATTTTACTAAATGGTGTTTGTTATGTGAGCCATAAGCAGCTAGGGGGAGATCTGCAAAGTCACAAAGGGTATTTAGCCACTCAACTTCCATTGATAGTCAATGGGAGTTAAGTGCCTAAATGACCATCTGGGCCTGATCTAAAGCTCATTGATGTCAGTGGAAAGACTCCCCTTGACATCCATTGATTTTGGATCAGGTCCTTGGTATGCAGAGTTATTTCATTGTAAATGATCCCATTAAGAACTACCAATAAATAATCTGCTTTAAATACACTGTAATGAAATGTATTTTCTATGCCAAGCTAATCAATTGGAAACCATTGTGTTGTTGATAAAATTGATCTTATATGTTTCTCTAAAGCTGTTGCTATTTGCCGGCACCTCTGAAGTTCTTTATTAAAGTCACATTTGCTGGCAGTCTTCAAATTCCCTAAACTAGATGATTTACTGCCCATTTTATGCAATTTTATGGCAGAAACTTTTAGAGGACCAGAGACGACTTAAACGTGAGCAAGAAGAAGCTGATATTGCAGCTAGAAGGCACACAGGGGTTATTCCAACGCACCATCAGTTTATCACTAATGAGCGGTTTGGGGACCTCCTAAATGTAGACGATACAGCAAAGAGGAAATCTGGGTCAGAGGTCTGTTATAGTTACCTCAGTCTGCTGCTTGACCCAATGCAATATTCGCCTCTCACAATGTTGTGCTTTAGGCCAACATTTGCTCTCCAGAGACTGTTTAATTTTTTTCCCATTCTGGCTTCATTTAGAATTGCTTTGGCTCTTGTGCCTGGTAAATTAATTGATATCTCTATACCAAGCTGTATATGTTAAAGCATGCCTGCTGAGAATTGCTGGTGCACACCTGTGATGCATGCATTTAAATATCAGCTACTTTTAGTGAATCAAAGGCATTTTACATCCCTTGCATCAGACTGCTACGTTGTCTTCTTGTCTGTGCCTTATGCTTAGAAACTTCATGTCTTGTTGATCCTGGTCATGTGACTGTCCTGTATTTTTGTTAGAAATAGAGTATGCTGTTCTCCTTCTTTTGAAAGACGCTCAGTGCTGCTCTAGAAAAGAGTTGGAAGAAGTCCCAGCATGTTTCCTAAACATTACATGATTTAGTCCTTCTAAAAGAGACAAAGGAGGAGATACTTTTCATGTCCTCTCATGGCACTTTTCACAAGAGTTGGGGTGTTTAGGTGGTCAGATGCCACTTCCTGCTTTAAACCATTGTGTATCATGCTGTGTGCTGTTAAACAGCTGCTGTATTTCACCCCAGTGATGAGTGAGGTTGATTCCTGTGTGCAGGACTAACTTTTCCCTCAGTTGCATGGGTGTAACTGAGGCCAGAAATGAACCCGTTGTTTTTAAAGTGCTTTGTGATCTTTCAGAATGAAAGGTGCCATGTGAGTGCAAGATATTAGTTATTATGATTATTATATTACCAACAACTGTAATTATTTTATTTCTAAAATTGCTAATTATTTTTATATTATTATTTCATTGCCATAGTGGCTTAAAAATTATCAAAATATTTTAGGACCATTTTAATCAGCCAACAAAATCATACCCTAAATGCTGTCGATAGACGTGCTCTTAACAAATCCCATCCTATTTACCTTTATAACTAACTTGAGACAGTTTTAGACACATGCTTATTTTTCTTCAGTTCCTCCTGGCCTTTGTCTCTTTCCTACCAATTGAAACAGTGACCATAGTAGTACATGGGCCATGGTGCAGGTGGACAATAGATTTTCAGTGGGGTGTGAATGCCATGTGAGTATCACCCTGTTGCTTTCTGCTGGCCTGCATATTTTTCCTGTATCCAAGGGGAATTTAATCCTAAATCCACAGACTCATTGTAGTTACTGGGGCAGTTGTCAGGTTCAGCAGGGTTTGACATGGTCACTTGTTTAAACATTTACTGCTGTTAAACTCCCTGCTGTAGGGCTTTCCTTGCCATTGGTTACATTTATACCAGAAGGTGGCACTTGGCCTATTGAGGGATAAGTTCTTCTCTCAGATCCATAGAGCGGATCTGGACTCTGGTGCAAGAAGCATGCAGCAGAATATCTGAACCAAGATCAGCTAGTTTCACCCCCAGATTTGTTCTAGTCTTTGAAATGGCTGGGAAGCATTTCCATAGCCTTTTCACTAATGGGTCGAAAACAGAATTGTTGTTTTAATTTGTTGTTTTCAATCTTTAGATGAGACTTGCTAGAGCCAAGTTTGACTTCAAAGCACAGACATTAAAGTGAGTATATCTGGATATGGTTGTTTCTATCTCTCCCTACCTGCTTTTTCTGCATATCATGCATCATTTAGGGTGTATAAGACGACTGATTAATGTTTCTGGAGTGTCTCTTGATCCAGTAATTCAAAGCAAGTCCTTCAAGTCAGTAGAGGAGCTTTGTATACCCTGTGTATCTTCTCCCCGTATGTCTTTGAGGCAAATCCAGTTGCTTCACTGACACAAACAAGTGTTTGTTCCTGCTAGCCCCTGCTGGAGGGTGAGCTGGATTCAACTCCACTTCATCCATTGTAAGCGGATCTGCCAGTTGTGTCCTGACTGCAGTATCTTTATTACTGGTGGTGTTTTGAGAGGCAGGAAGAACCCAGCTGGTTGCTTAGATCCCAGCCTGAGCTTGCAGAGAGAACAGTGTTTTTGGCCTGCTCACTACGTGCATTTGATGTTGATGTGGCCAAGAGAGAGAGGAGCTTGTGTCATCCATGTTAGGAGCGGACAGGGTGGGTTTTTGTCATTCGCTGTTGGCTGGCCCATAGGAGAGGTTTGAGAGTCTGATACAGTTGGTCCTTTCGTTCCTGCTTTTCTTGCTGAAGTTTCCAAGTTCACATCCTGCTGCTGGACTGGTCCAAGCAAAGTCTATAACGGTTGCAAAGACTGGCTGGCCATGGAGCGTCATGTATATGGTGCTTCCATTATCAGCAAATTAGCTTCCTCTTAAACTCTCTCAGAATAGTCCTGGCTCACTTATCTCCTTGCAAAGTGAACAACTGTGCAGGCAAAATGACCAGCCCAAAGCAGGAAAGTGGGCACGGCCCTCTCTCCTCCCATCCTATCCAGCAGCAGCAGCCAGTGGCTAGTGCTTTTAACACTTGCTTGCCTTTCCTTTTCTCTGCTTGTGAAGGGGAGATGCTCAATAATGTCTGGCCACACCTTCTTTATGGAAAGCCACACCCACAATGCACCCAGACAGTGAGCAAACCCTTGGCATCTCATAGTAAGAACAACAGAGTAGTATCTAGATGAGTGGGTTGAGTGTGATTTAAATGCTTCTTCCCAAACCCACCTTGCAGCAAATGGGTAGATAGGGACCCCCGGGAAAGTGTGAGATACCCAGCAGGTATATGGGATGGCACTTGGGATGTCCAGGGTGAATATACACAGCCTCTCTCTCTCTCCTGCAGTGAAATTCATTGTGCTTTGTTTGCGGACAGTATGCAGTTCAGCTGTAACCAATGTGTTGTTAACAGGGAGCTTCCTCTGCAAAAAGGAGACATTGTTTACATTTACAAGCAGATTGACCAGAACTGGTATGAAGGAGAACACCATGGCAGAGTTGGCATCTTCCCACGCTCCTACATAGAGGTACCTCTTTCCTTTTGAAATACTGTCATTCCAGAGCCACAGCTTTGCCTCAGAGCCACCTGCTTGTGGGCTCCTGATGGGTCATTGGACTTCATTTCTTTCTTTCAGCTACTTCCGCCTGCTGAAAAAGCCCAGCCCCAAAAGCTGGCCCCGGTGCAAGTTTTAGAGTATGGAGATGCTGTGGCTAAATTTAACTTTAACGGGGATACTCGAGTGGAAATGTCATTCAGAAAGGTAGGACCCTCATTGGCATGATGGGTGAAAGCATTCATCAAAACAAACCAGATGGTGCATCATTTCAAAGGAGATGATCCACTAAAATTGACAACATTTTGTGCATGTTAGAATAATCTAATTATCTTAATCTAATCCTTGGGGGTTTTATTCAGCACCCATCGCCATAGTATATTGTGATGAGTGTTTTGCAGGGAGACCGTCTGTATCCCAGAAAGCAGACACGTGCTGTATTCCCACTCCAGAGGGACTAGCATGGGTGCAGTGCTGGTGCTGTGATTCTGCATGCTAGATTAGGCCTTTAGTGACACCTGCACAGTCTCATTACCATCACTCGGGTTGCATGGGTGTAAAATGAGGTGCAGAATGTGACTCTGCACTGGAACATCAACTTTCTGTTGATGAATTACTGGCTAGCTTGTACTCCCATAGCATTGCTGAGCCAAACCAGATCACAAGAGTGAATAGAAGTGAACACATATCTGTGTTACTGTAGTGTTCATGTAAGGCAATGAATGTAGACAGGGAGTAAGAAGGTGCCATTTTCAGTCACTTTTCAGAGCAGAACTGAACGCATTTATTAAAGTACCTTAAATAGCAAAATTTCTCCATCTCAAAGGTGGCAGATGATTGCATGTGTGTTGATATTAAAATTCCATGTTCTCTATTTTCTTTTTCATTTTACACAAGGTTGGAGCTTGCAGTATATAATCAGGATTCAAAAGTTTTTCTTGTGTGTTTTGTCAGCAGAACAGAAGGGAAGAGGATTGAGGACAGAGCTTAGAGACTCTGCTATGGGATTCACATAATGAGATCAGAACCTCAGCTTTCATATAAAAAAAATGTTTCTTGCATTCTGCATGCAAAGAAACTCTGTGAAATTTGACCCAAGAGTGACTGCTGCCTGCCTGAGTCTGCAGACAGCCTGAGCTAGCTTCAGAAGGGGTGAACCTCCCCAGTCAGCTCAACTCAGAAACATACTGCCATGTCAAGAAGGGTGGGGTGACATGCCACAGGTGGCTTGAATTCAGCTGGGGCGAGGGCTCTCATCTCCTGTGCTGCAAGTTTACACGCTGGATTAGCATCAGTGCTGTGTGATGGTTCTCTCCTGCAGGGCGAAAGGATCACGGTGATTCGGCGAGTTGATGAGAACTGGTACGAAGGGAAAATCTCTGGTACCAACCGCCAAGGCATCTTCCCTGTCACTTACGTGGATGTGCTCAAGCGGCCACTAGTGAAGAATGCTGTTGATTACCCTGAGCTGCTGATGTCTCACTCCCCTAATCGCAGTACAACAGCTTCCCCGCAGGTACCCAGGCTAGATGTCGCCAGTTACTAGACCTTACAGAACAGTAGGAAGCAGTCATTTGTGTGCAGGAGGAAATCCCCAGCCAAGATTATGGTGTACTGTACAGTAGCACCATCCGTCCTGTCCAGTTCACTACCACTGTACCGGCCCAGGGAGAGCTGAGCTGAAGGGGTTACACTTCACTTACCAGAAAGACTGGGTGGCTGGGAGGACTGGGGACAGGACACAAAGCATTTCAACTCTGATCACAGATTGAACCTTGGCTAGATTGGCAAGGATGGCAAGTTGAGTGAATTTCAGTGTCTTTGCAGGGATAAGTCAGTGACTTTGGTCTCGTTTGATGAGACCAGTGCCTACACAAGTCAAACCATCACTGCAGTGGGCATCCTGTTTGATTAAAAGGGCATTGAGCCAAAGGGGTCAGTGGCAGTCCTTCCATCGATTTCAGGGGGATTTAAATTGGGGCCTAAATTATCCCTCCACACAGCAACTCCAGCTTAGGGCTGAGACAGCTGGGCAGGACAGTGTGTCAGAGGCCCGAGTTACCATTGCTCATGCTGTACACGATCAGCAGCAAAATGGAAGGCTTGAGTCTCTAGGGCCTGCCAGTCTGGCCCCATTAGGAATGCGAAACTGCCTTTAAAACAGGTGTAAAATCCGACTGAAGCCAAAAACCGGTGAATTAAATCCACCACAGAGACAGCGGCCAGTGGCAGTTTTTCCTGTTTCTAGTGGCAATCTCGGATCCAGGACTGACTGTGGGGCTTTATAGCCTTTGATACACTTCACCCTGTACCTGCAAACATTTTTGCTTTAAAGTTGAGTACATACATGAGGTATGTGCAGGTGCGGGGCCTGAGTCCCTGGGTGAGGGAGGGAAGGAAAGGTGTTAGCTGGTTCTGTTCAACATACACAACAAGACCCTCCAGTGAGTAATGCTGGGGGAGGAGAGTCAGGAAGTTAGGGCACGCAACGGAGACTAGGGAAGGATTGGAAATTTCAGGGCTACAGTCAGTGTCTCTGTCCTTGTCTTCCTTTAGTGTTCTTATTAGCAGATATTTCTGTTCCTGGCTGTTGAGTGAAGAGGAGACCATGCTTGCTTTCTTGGGGTTCCCTGAAAAAGTGAATCTCAACTTAGCTTCAGTGTGTGTGGGCCTGGCACATCCTACGTCACCATGGCATGCCTGCCATCACCTTACTGCCAGCTTTTCCCTTGATTTGGGAGCCTGTATGCACCCTTTCTTAGTTTTTTCAGCGGTTTTGTTAATTCTCTCAGTAAAAGCAGTTGTTTTCTTCCTTTCATTCTCGTTTCCTGCAATGCATGGCTGGTGTGCACATATGATCGGGGAAAGCTCTAGGCCTGTCATGCCCAAGTGTCCTGCACCCCTAGACAAGGGCAGAGTTCAACCCATCTTTGTTCCAGCTTCATAAACCTAGAACTTGCTTTAAAATCAGCCAACTCCCGGGATGCTCCCTGCCTGGTAGCAGTGCTGGCTCCTTCAGCAGCCCCATGGCTCCAGTCACTGAGGGGCAAGGTACTACTCAGCGTGAGTAAGGGTTCGCAGTCTGCATGAAGCCCCCAGCGAGAGTTTATCCTTCATGCTGTGTCGTCTGCTTTCCTGCACTCACTCTTCGTTTCCCCACTGCCTTCACTTGTGTTTGAAAATTTTGTACTTTTTCTTGTCATTTGTCTTATTTCTATCTTTTTTTCCTTTTCTTTCCTTTTAAGTCTCCTGGCTCTGAGCTGCTCCATACACCAACTCCTCCACCTTTGCCATTCCCACGCCATGCCCTGTCTCCAGAGGTGCAGGCGATCACGGCCGAGTGGATTTCCCTGACTGTGGGAGTGTCTCCTAGCAGTACTCCTGTCACAACCCCTCCATTGCCTCCTCTCCCCGAAGGCTGTCTCTGTCCCGAGGACTATCTCACGGCCTCAGCTGCAGCCAGCCCCTCCCCCTCTGTTAGCCTTCACCATTCTAACCTTTCGGGCTCCTCCACGCCACAGTCCATTATATCGCCACTGCCATCTTTCCCCTCCAGGCCACCGTCCTCTGCTCACACTTTCAGTCACTCCACTCCGCAAAGCGAAGAAAAGTTTGTTGGCTGCCCTTCCCCCAACCTGAGCAGCTGTCAGACCCTTCACTCGGTTGTTGGGAGACCCGAAAGCTTTCTCTCCGAGCTCAGTGATGTCATTGGCAACCAAACCAAGGTCCGAAATAATAGAGAAGGCAGCAGAAACAGTGAGAGGGAGGGTTGGAATGAGACAGACAAAGGCTCTAATCCCATGCCCGAGATCTCTGTGGAGGGTTGCTTGAAAACATCAAACCTAGACAAGAATATGAGCCCAGAAAAGAGACCCTTTGCGTCCTTTGGGGAAAGCCAATTATGTCAGGAGCTAATCACTACTGGGCAGGGAAATAATGCTGAGAAAAGAGGCACAAGGAAAGGTGAACTGAGACAGATTCGAAGCGGAACAAACAAGGTACTTCTCCTGCATGTATATGCTATTCTGAAACCCTACGCTTACTTGTGTTTTCAAATCCTTACTGCCCAGCTGGCCACACAGAGCCAGTAGCTGTTGCCTATCCCTTTATGGACTATAGCTAGCTAGTGGCTGTTAGCAATACTGTCTCCAGCGTGCAGGGGACTAAAATGGCCTAGAAGTGGATTCAGCAAGGCTGTAGAAAGAGTTAATTGAGAACAAATATGAAAGTAGGAATTGCCTTGACAAATATTCCAAAGCCTCATCTAGTCTGCTATACTGGCCCAATCAGTGGTCATTACTAGATGTGTCAGAGGAGGGCGTATTGCAGCCTCCATGCAATTCACCTCTCTGTACGAAAACAATGAACTACAGGGAATTCCTCCCTCACCCTAGCTGGTGATCAGTTTATGCCCTGAAGTATAAATTTCATCCTAGCTAGGGAGAATACCTATGCTGTTCTCATTCATAAAAATGAAGGCAGGTGAACCTAATGGAGCCTGAGGTGCCGTGAACCTCTAGCCCGGGTCTGTGTATTTGCACAGCCAGCTAGTTAAAGTTAAAGGAGTCATTTTTTCTTGTAACACACTCAATGGGCCTGATTCTCATTTACCCTACTGGTCCCTTTATGTAAATGTCACTAACACCCACTGTAAGGCCCCCTTTACACTGCCAGAGTGAGGTAAAAGGACCTAAGAATTAAAGCTGCAGTGTTTTCTCCCAAGAGTGAGTCAGTTATTTAAAATTATATATACACTTGTTGCTGAAGAGCAAGCTGTGCTCTGTGAAAAGAATAGAGGAATCTTAGGGGAGCTCTCAGCTAGCAGGAGGTGACATAGTTGGCTTCAACACCCCCAACATCCCCCGCTCTGCCAAATCTCAACTGATTTATGATCCCTTGGAGACCATAACCGGCTGGAGTAAGTTACAGTAGCCCCCTAGGTTCTTCTTGCTTACACCCAGGCTGTGGCTTTGGCAGCTTCAGAATCAGGTGCCTGGAACTGGCTCCCTTCCCCTTTCCTGTATCAAGCTGATCTTGATGCAACATAAAATCTGGGCCAGAATTAAACAAGGGAGGGAAAAATGCCTTCTGAGACTGTGTTCCATGCTACCAAATTATATTTTTTTCATATGAAATTAACCAGGTCTTCATCAAAATTGTATCTAAGCTTTACAAAAAGATATAGTTTTTCATCTTTATGTATTGCCAGCAGCCATTACATAAGCTTAACATTCTGCACATTTTAAAATGCAGTCCAGTTGTAAGCAAAGAAGGATGAGCTAGGAAGGTGTGTTGTCTCTTGCATGGAGTTACGTTAGCAATGTGCGCACCAAATTTGAGTGTATATATAAAGGATGCTCTTATCACAAAAGATGATAGCAGTGATTCTGGTAAGAAATCATGCATTTAGCTGACCAACTTTTCTTTCCTTTAAAAGACTGCAGACACTTCATTCTCTTCATCTGCTCTTCTCTCTTCCTCTGCACATTCTTCCTCTGCTGTCACAATACAACCACCTCCTAGACTTACACGCAGGGTCAGAATGCCCCAGGTAACCATTGTTACTGGTAATTATTCTGTGGCTGTTTCCATGCTATTGTTATTAGTTTGTTATGTGGTTGCTTGTCCATATGCTGATTTCACAGGTGAAGTACATCTGCTGACTTTAATATGATGAACCTGTTAAAGGGTCATTTAAAGTTAGTTCCAGATGCCTTGGAAATGATGGGAGTAAGCAGCATGGGTGAAATCTTCAGTGGCTGTATGTCAGTGTAGCTTTGTTGAAGTCAATGGAACTAAGCTGATTTACACCAGCTAAGGATCTGGCCCTAAATTCCTCCAAAGTGTTAGCTTAAGACATATTTGATCTTGTTGGATCCTGAGTGCCTGTAGCTACAGTGAACTTCAGCTGGAATTGCTGTGGTTAGTCTCTGGAGGGATCAGTAGCCTAATTAGTAAGAGCAGTGGTGGATTACTGCATGGGCTAATGGGGCCCATGCCCAGAAACCCCAGACAATTTATGGGCCCCCTCAGGAGCACCGGAACTCTGGCCCTGCCCTTGGCTCCTCCTCTCCCCCTGCCTGCCCAGCTGTGGTAGATAGGGTGCCCTATACCCCACTATACCCTGCCCCGCTTGTTGTGTTGGCTTTTAAGAATGTTTGGAACTCTTTGAAGTAGGAACCCATTGTTTTTTCTGTGTTTATGATGTCTGTGTAGTCTCATGACATGATGCCTTGATACTGATTTAAGCAAGGGAACCACAGTGTTAAACCCCTCCAGAGCCAGAGAAGGAGAGATGCTGAGATTGTGGATCACTTAAGAGCTGCCCAGGGAGCCTGGGCTGCTGTGGCATAGGTGCCGACTCCATCGGTGCTCCAGCTGGAGGGAAAAAAATTAGTGGGTGCTTTGCAACCACCAGCAGCCAGCCCCTGCTCCCTCCCAGTGCCTCCCACCCACAGCAATCAGCTATTCCACAGCATGCAGGAGGCACTATGGGGAGAGAGAGGAGCGGGGACGGAGAGCACTCGGGGAGGGGATGGAACTGGGCAGGAAGAAACAGGGCGGTGGTGCAGCAGGGGCAGGAGGGGGTGGGGGCTTGAGGGAAGAGGGTGGGGCCTGGGGTGGAGCAGGGGGTTGAGCACCCCCAGAGGCCAGAAGAAGCTGGCGCATGTGCACTGTGGGGAGCCCCAGACCCTCTACCTGCCCTGGGCAGGGGGCCAGCATGCCTGAGAGTAACCCCCAGTCCGTGTCCCTGCTCCCCATGGCGCACCACCCAGCATAGGTGGCCCGGGCTCCCTGGGAAGCTTTTACCCACTTCCGGCCTGGCCAGGGCCTTGGGGGGGAAGGGGAGGAGCAGGGGGTGGAGCCATGTGGCTCAGTATGGGCAGCTAAAATGTTTTTTGTGCCCAAGGCCCCAGTAAATTGTTTTCCGTGTCTAAGTAAGAGGGATGTACTGTATCAAGAAAATGGTTTTGCAGGGGTTGTTTTTTATTTGCTTCCAGAAGTTACTAACTACCTTTTTCTGGTATGGGCCACTAAAGATGGGCTCAGGCTGCAGCATTCAGATCTGGAGTGGGAACACCTAAAGCTGTTAGGACCTGTTAGGACCTGGAGTTCTGGCTCAGCACATTGGGAAGGTAGGGGGCCCTTGTAAACTTCAGGATCAGATTTCAAGGGGCCCAAAGTTAGGGGCATGGGGTTTGTATGTGTTTGCATCCAGAGTTTTGGATCTGACTCACATCTGTAGGACAGTGGGTGGCTAATTCTGTGATTATTGGCTTGACTGCTTTGTGTTGAGGGGAGAGTGTTTCTGGCATAACTGCTAATGTCCAGCCTGGTGTTTCATCTGGTTCTGTGGAACCCACTAACACCCAAATTCACTGCAAACAATACCAAAGGAGCCAGTGTTAATACTGTTGTAACATAAACAGCTCAGCGTAAGCACTGAACAGCTGATACCCCCTCCTTTCTATTCCCCCGAAAGGACAAAGAGGTATTCTAGTCTGTTTACACATCAGTATACTTCCAGCTCAGTTCCACTGGCTGGCAATATATGAAGGAGAAAGCACACACTTTGCAAAGGCTAGCGTGGGCTGCTGTTTATTTTTACCAGTAAAGTGTGCAAATTTGATCCAGAATTTGTTAATGGAGGATGAATCTATACACCTGTTGCTATTTTTAGTCATTTCCCTGATCATCAGCTGCTCTCTGAGGGTGAAGTATGGAGTTAAGCCTGCAATTTGCCCTTTGCTCACCTCTGTCCCCATTTCCCCTGGGGACAAGGGCTTTGAATGGGCAAATGTTCATTAAACAGTCACCTTCCCAGTCCCATCCCCCTGAATTTACCATTTTGATTTAGATTCCAAGTACCTGACCCCAAGGGTGGGTTTGTTTCCAGTTCAGATTTTAAAAAATTAAATTTGCAATTTACTTGTGGGTTTATGTTTTCTCCTAACATTTTATTCACTCATCCCTACTGGGAGCTGTGTGTGTGTGTGCAGGGCCGTCCCTAGGGGGGTGCGGGACCCGGGACATTAGAAACTTAGCGCCTATCTGCCGAGGGGTGCTCCCCCTGGCTTCACCCAGGCCCCGCTCCCACTGCACCCCTTTCCGCAAGGCTCCAGCCCCACCCTGCTTCTTCCCGCCCCACCTCTTCCCCTCCCTGTTCTGTCCTCTCCCCAAAGCGTGCTACGCCCTTGCTCCTCCCCCGCAGCGCCTCCTGACGCTGAGAAACAGTTGATCCTTCTTTGGTAGGTGCTGGGAGGGAGGAGGAGGAGGCGCTGACCGGGGAAACCTGTCAGTGGGCATCAGGCTCCTCCTCGCACCCCCCCTCGCCTCCTCACTCCGCTCACCTGCCATTTCACCTCCCCACCCACGATCCTCCACAAAGCACGGGGTCTGGGGCAGGTGCCCCAATTCACCAGCCCAAGGGACAGCTATGTGTGTGTGTTTTTGCACATGTATGCGAGAGAAAGAGAGAGAAAACAGGATGTGATCACAAAATGATAATCCTAAAGATGCACTTTCAGACTAAATGCTGAACAGATGCTGTTTTATTTATGGTTTTGTGCCCTGCTGATAGTATGACCTTGATGTCCTTTTCGGGGGGTTATCAGGCCAACATTTTTATTCCATATGCCATGACAACTACAGTGTTGTGAGGGTCAGGTTAAAATTATGCATTGACTTATGAGAGGCCTCAATCTGCCCTCTGAGTTTGTGGGCAGTTATTTAGGGTGCAGTTAGCACATTTGTATGTACAAATAGATATCCCATTACCTGAATGGCGGGTGGAGACACTGTTTGCATGAGCAGAATTGTAGGCACCAACTCATGGGCAGGTTTTGAAATCTGGCCTTCTATTATTTTTAACTGAATGCTAAAAGCACTAAGGCTTGTCCACGTGGGGAAATGTTCCAGCATTCCTATGCTGGTATAATTATAAAAGTGACATAAGCAAAACTGAAAAAAGGCCACTGTTGTTCTGGATCAGTGTCCACAAGTGGGAGTTTTTCCAGTCATAATGATGGTATCTTTTCTCATATAGACAAGCTCTTAGCAGAAATTAAACTGAGCTACAGAATTCAGACCCACGTTTGGACCTCAGTTTTGACACTGCTCATCCTCAGTGTTTGTGGGTGTTTTTCAGTTTGCAATCCCAATTGCGCTCATTCTAGAGAGCAGCTCTAACAGTGAAATTCAAAGCCAAGCTTTGTTCCAGATATCAGACCCTCTCACATGTGGGGCTGTTTGGACTGGGGTTCTAATTCACTCCTACCTCTAGTACTAACGCAATACATTAAAATGGGCCAAATTCTACATAAAGTTACAATCCCCTGCGTGTGTGTGTTCCTCCTGTGTGCCACCTCAGCCCTGCGCAGTACTGTTTATTCATGTTATAGGTTACCCTTATTGCACATCCATACCTTATTACACTCTGTGGGGATTTGCAGGGAGGGGCTAAAGGTGTTCCCTAGCTGGTGGTTTTCTGCTAAATCGTGATTCCTACAGAGGACAGCTCGCTTACTTATCAGATCAGCGATCTTGGGTCACCAGTGTGTTGCTGGTGGTGGTCAGGAGGTCATCTAGTCCAACCCCCTGCTCAAAGCAGGAGCAACCCCAACTAAATCATCCCAGACAGGGCTTTGTCAAGCCGGGCCTTAAAAACCCCTAACGATGGAGATTCCACCACCTCCCTAGGTAACCCATTCCAATGCTTCACCACCCTCCTAGTGAAATAGTGTTTCCTAATATCCAGCCTAGACCTCCCACACTTCAACGTGAGACCATTACTCCTTGTTCTCTCATCTGCTACCACTGAGAACAGCCGAGCTCCATCCTCCTTGGAACCCCCCTTCAGGTAGTTGAAGGCTGCTATCAGATCCCCCCTCACTCTTCTCTTCTGCAGACTAAATAAGCCCAGTTCCCTCAGCCTCGCCTCATACATCATGTGCCCCAGCCCCCTAATCATTTCCATTTCCCTCTGCTGCATTCTCTCCAGTTTGTCCACATCCTTTCTTTAGTGGGGAACTGGACACAATACTCCAGATGCAGCCTCACCAATGCCGAACAGATGGGAATAACTTCCCTTGATCTCCTGGCAATACTCCTACTAATACAGCCCAATATACCGTTAGCCTTCTTGGCAACAAGGGCACACTGTTGACTCATATCCAGCTTCTTGTCCAATGTAATCCCCAGGTCCTTTTCTACATAACTGCCACTTAGCTAGTCGGTACCCAGCCTATAGCAGTGCATGGGATTCTTCCATCCTAAGTGCAGGTCTCTGCACTTATCCCTGTTGAACCTCATCAGATGTCTTTTGGCCCAATCCTCGAGTTTGTCTAAGTCACTCTGGACCCTACCTCTACCCTCCAGTGTATCTACCTCTTCCCCAGCTTAGTGTCATCCGCAAACTTGCTGAGGGTGCAATCCATCCCATAATCCAGATTATTAATGAAGATGTTGAACAAAACCAGCCCCAGGACTGACCCCTGAAACACTCTGCTTGATACTGACAGCCAACTAGACATCGAGCCGTTGATCACTACCAGTTGAGCCCTATGATCTAGCCAGCTTTCTATCCACCTTATAGTCCATTCATCTAATCCATACTTTTTTTAACTTGCTGGCAAGAATACTGTGGGAGACCGTATCAAAAGCTTTGCTAAAGTCAAGGTATATCACATCCACCGCTTTCCCCATATCCACAGAGCCAATTATCTCATCATAGAAAGCAATCAGATGGTCAGGCATGACTTGCCCTTGGTGAATCCATGTTGATTGTTCCTGATCACCTTCCTCTCCTCCAAGTGCTTCAAAATGGATTCCTTTAGGACCCGCTCCATGATTTCTCCAGGGACTGAGGTGAGGCTGACTGGTCTGTATTTCCCCCAATTCTTCTTCTTCCTTTTTTTAAAGATAGGCACTATATTTGCCTTTTTCCAATTGTCCGGGACCTCCCCTGATCACCATGAGTTTTCCAAGATAATGGCCAATTGCTCTGCAATCACATCAGCCAACTCCCTCAGCTCCCTTGGATGCATTGCATCCGGCCCCATGGACTTGTGCATGTCCAGCTTTTCTAGATAGTCCTTAAATGGTTCTTTCACCACTAAGGGCTGCTCACCTCCTCCCAATACTGTGCTGCCCAGTGCAGCAGTCTGGGACTGGAAACTGACCTTGTTTATGAAGACAAAGATGAAAAAATGCATTGAGTACTTCAGCTTTTTCCACATCTTCTGTCATTAGGTTGCCTCCCCCATTCAGTAAGGGTCCCTTACTTTCCTGACCACCTTATTGTTGCTAACGTACCTGAAGAAACCCTTCTTGTTACCCTTCACATCCCTTGCTAACTGCAACCATTTATGCTTTGGGCTTCCTGATTACACCCCTGCATGCTCGAGCAATATTTTTATACTCCTCCCTAGTCATCTGTCCAAGTTTCCACTTCTTGTAAGCTTCCTTTTTGTGTTTAAGCTCACCAGAGATTTCTCTGTTAAGCCAAGCTGGTTGCCTGACATATTTGCTATTCTTTCTGCACATGGGGATGGTTTGTCTCCGCCCTCAATAAGGCTTCTTTAAAAAACTGCCAGCTCTCCTGGACTCTTCTCCCCACCCCATATTACCCTCCCAGGAGATCCTGCCTATCAGTTCCCTGAGGGAGTCAAAGTTTGCTTTTCTGAAGTCCAGGGTCCGTATTCTGCTACTCTCCTTTCTTCCTTTTACCAAAATCCTGAACTCAACCATCTCATGGTCACTGCTGCCCAGGTTGCCACCCACTTCTACTTCCCCAGCAATTCTTCCCTGTTTGTGAAC
Source organism: Chelonoidis abingdonii (assembly GCF_003597395.2). NCBI lineage: Eukaryota > Metazoa > Chordata > Testudines > Testudinidae > Chelonoidis > Chelonoidis abingdonii. Next base: position 15,831,480 of record NC_133784.1, read on the forward strand.
AGCAGACAGGGCCGCCTTTAAGCTGATTCACCCAATTGCCCAGAATCGGGCCCCACGCCGAAGAGGGCCTCGCCCCTGTGCCTAAGGGGGCCCTGCTCCGGGGGGGTCTTTGGCGGCATTTCGGCAGTGGGGGGTCCTTCAGTGCCGCGGAAAACACAGAGTGGACTCCCTGCTGCCGAGTATTCTAATCAGTCCCCGCGGGTCAAAAAGCCGGCCCTGACAGCAGGTCAAGAGGCCCATAGTTGGTTCCCCTAGCACTTGCATCAGGAAATTGTCCCCTACACTTCTCAAAAACTTCCTAGATTGTCTTTGTACCACTGTATTGCTCTCCCAGCAGATATCAGGATGATTGAAATCTCCCATGAGAAACCAGGGCCTGTGATCTAGTAACTTCTGGTAGTTGCCAGAATGAAGACTTCCAGTTCTTCCTGTTCGTTTCCCAGGCTTCTTGTATTCGTGTACAGGCCCCTAAAATAACCATCCAGTTGTCCTACTTTCTCAGTGTGAATCAGGAAGCCTCCCCTGTTGCACCCGCCTCCTTGTATTTCTTCCTGGTATCCCACTTCCCCACTTACCTTACATACATATACACCCATATACACTACAAATATATACGCCCTACCCATATTATTCATATATATTAATTATCTGGGAGTGCCCCCAAGGCTCAGTCATAAAACTCCATTCCTCAGTCAAAGTCCCAGGTCTAATATTTCCAAGCCCACTATAAGGGACTATTAACAATTGTAAAATAAAATCTGTCCATCAGTCGTACGAGGGAATGTGCAGACTAAGGGACACATGGGGCATGAATGTGTGGATGGGAAAGTAAGGTGGCCCCATAACAGTGTTTAGCCCACTGGGCCACCTTCAGTTCATGTGTTATACTTTTCAGGATGATGAATAAACATCCTCCCATAAAAAGACGATGGGGAAAAAGGTAGGCCAGTGTTGAGCACTTTGGAAAATCCCACTCATGATATTTTTTCTAACAAGAAAACCCTATATCAGTGGGTGCCTGGACTATTAAATTGTGCAGATTTATTCTGGTATCATTACAAAGCTGTGTCATTACTCATGTCTGTGACATGGGGAACAAGGCAGGCTATGGCCATATGACTAAATAGTTAATGTTTGTATAACTTCACCTTATATTAAGAATGTGCTTAAGTTTCTCTGTATTCAGCAAAGCACCATAGTGCCATTGAAGTCAATGGAAATTAAGCATGTGTTTAAGTGATTTGCTAAGGTGAGGATTTAGCACTGAGCATTACTGTAAATCTGTCGCATTGATGGGTTTTGTACAGTATGTTACTTATAGAGCTTTATGTTTAAATTAAACACCAGTGGAGGTGGTGAATTAATTTCTCCAGGGGATTCCTCTGTTTTACAGCTTTAAATTTATGCATCATATTAGGGGTAGGCAACCTATGGCACGCGTGCCGAAGGCAGCACGTGAGCTGATTTTCAGTGGCACTCATACTGCCCGGGTACTGGCCACTGGTCCGGGGGGGCTCTGCATTTTAATTTAATTTTAAATGAAGCTTCTTAAACATTTAAAAAACCTTATTTATTTTACATACAACAATAGTTTAGTTATATATTGTAGAATATAGAAAGAGACCTTCTAAAAACGTTAAAATGTATGACTGGCATACAGAACCTTAAATTAGAGTGAATAAATGAAGACTTGGCACACCACTTCTGAAAGGTTGCTGACCCCTGCATCATATAATCAGATACCTCAGCCTGCCCTCTGAGTTTGTGTGTCTGTTCATTTAGAGGGCAATTACAATGTTTGAATGTGCCAATGAAAGCCCCTCTACCCATGTGTACATGCTATATTTAAATGCTGCCCAATTTATTGATATTTTTGTTCTACAAAATCTTTTTTTCTTTTAAAAAATGTTGACCATTTAAATACAAAACCACACTGGTAGGGTCATTTGTTGGACAGCAATGTGATCATATATACATTCTCCTTCTCCCCCTGCCCCTCCAGAAAGTAGAGATAAAAAGATCGGGTGCCCACAATTCAAGAAGGATGTTGATGAATTGGAGAGGTTTCAGAGAAGAGTCACGAGAATGATGAAAGGATTAGAAAATATGCCTTGTAATGATAGACTCAGGGAGCTCAATTTATTTAGCTTAACACAGAGGAGGTTAAGGAATGGCTGGATTACAGTCTATAAGTATCTACATGGGGAACAAATATTTAATAATGGGATTTTCCATCTAGCAGAGAAAGGTCTAACACAATCCAATGTCTGAAAGTTGAAGCTAGACAAATTCAGACTGGAAATAAAGTGCAAATTTTTAATAATGAGGGTAATTAACCAGTGGAACAATTACCCAAGGATCATGGTGGATTTTCCATCACTGACCATTTTAACTTGAGACTGGATGCTTTTCTAAGAGCTCTGTTCTAGGTATTATGTGCAGCAGGTCTCTGGCCTGTGTTACTCAGGGGGTCCAGATAAGATGGTCACAAGGGTCCCTTCTGGCCTTGGAATCTCTGCCTCATAGATCGCCTCGTTTTCTTCCCTCCCGCACTGCCTGCCAGCTGGGAATGGTTCCTTACCCTATTTTTCCCAGGCTTGTGCCTATCTAGTTTTACTATCCCAGAGGATTGGGGTTTCCATGCCTATCATTGGGAGATTATCCCACAATCCAGTGGTTCTCTCTGCAATTCAGCCCACATTTCCCTTTTCTCCTTCTCATCACATTATTCCCAGCTGCACACCTATGGGCCACGCTGGGCAAATCCTGAGTTAGGTCCAGCTCATCACCTCCACTTTTGGCCCAAGTCCTGTTGAAGTCAAGGAACAGATGCCCACTAATTTCACCAGGCCTTTGCTAGGGTGGAGACGAATGAGCAGATACTGAAAGTGCATGGTGGGAGACGAGCCAGATGTTTGTGTGTGTGTGTGTAATATGCACCTGTGCAGCTCACTGTGAGTCCATGGGAAGTGTGCCCATTTACATGGGCCTTACTATCTGGTGGGCTTAAGGGGCATTTCGAGCAAGGAATGTATTAGGATGGGACAGCCTGAGTTTTCCTGAATCGAACCATAATTCTTGTGTGTCGATGCTGTGTTCCATAGCCATGAAAATCAGCTTTTCCCTCCTCAGTTAACTGTGATTTCTTTGCCTTTCATGTAGTATATCGAGTTCCTTTGCAAAATACTGATTTTGACTTTGTAATCATCCTATTAGCCTTTCAGGACTGACGGTGGCCGTGTAGGAATGACTTCCAAAAGTCCTGTAACAATTTCAGACCACCCAATAAATGCCATGAGCTCTAATTCCATTGTGGTAAGCCCATCCCAATCACTTTCTATTTTCTATACAAAGAACAAATAGTTTCTGAGCAAAATGATCCAGGAGTAATTATTAATCCAAGAGAGCCAGACTGACTAGAGGAGATTTCTGGCTGCATTGCAGTTGGGTGGGCGTACTGGTCAGGGATCTTAAGATGAAGGAACTGAGAGAGGATACTTTAGTCTTTGATGTAGCAGTGGGGGAATCTCCAGAAGATAGGAACTCATGTTCACAGAAACTTCAAGGGAGCTACCCCCTGGCTGAAGTTAGCCCCTCTGTGCTCCTCTGAACTAGCTGAGTCTCTTGAGTGTCCAAACTCAAGCTGGAAATCTCCTGCCATCCATTAAGTTCCCTATTTCCTCCCTCCACTCTGTCTGGAAATGCCGTGAGCAGTCTCTCTCCTGAGCTGCCAGCACACCAAGGCCTTTGGAGAATTCAGCAGTGCAGAGGGTGCACAGAAATGAACAAAATATATGTGGAAAGAGTGAAATGGACCCTCTGGAAAAAAGATTTGGGTCTAATGTTTTACTGAAAGCTCACAGCTAGTGGCAACATAATTTACCCTAGGCAACCCATCTGTATTGCAACTAGAGTAATAGCCCTACAGAGGACAAGTCCTTTACCCCTTGCACAGGCAGTATGCCCATTGCTTTCCTTAGGAGTTTTGACTGTGTAAAAAATGCAAGATTGCAATGTAAATGCAAATATTTGTAGTGGGATTTTTTTCATGTTCCATCCAGTTGCTTGTACCTTGAGACTCTCCAGACAAACTGCTTTTTCTTGACAGTAATCTAGGGCATAGGAATGGCTCTCCAATGGGGAGGTGGTGGGGGGGGGGAGGTGGAGAAGGAGCAAGGCTGAATAAAAGATGCATCTAAGTGGCAGTGTTCACAATGGCTCTAAAGCTTGGACGTGTTTAGATGTTGGGGTTGGGGCAAGCCCATCTCTGTTCAGAAGCACTGGTCCCTCTGGAAGGCTACTGCATTCTTAGAATTCACGTGACGGCTCAGACCCTCACCTAGTGTCAATCAGTGTAGCTCCCATGCAGTGACAGCAGCCAGTGATGCTGGGACATTTTTTACAGTGGGGTTGCTGAAAGCCAGTGCCCCCCATGCCAAACTTTTTACCTCACCTCCCCCCTTACTCCTGTCCGTGCCCTCCACACCTCAGAGCTGGGCCAGGAGCGGGGCCATGGCTCTGGGGCGGGGGCTGCAGACGGGGTAAGGGGGCCAAGATTGGGACCTCGCATGCAAGGCCAGGAGCAGAGCCTCCAGTGTGAGGGCAGCGGCTGTGGAGACCTTGTGTGCTTTCATGTGGCAGGCCATGACCAGAGCCCTGGGTGCAGGGCCGGCAGCAGCCAGGAGCTGAGCCCCTGGGCACAGGGCCAAGAACAGAGCTCTGGGCACAGGTCTTGCAGCCGGGATCCCAGGTGCGGGGCCGGCAGCACCGGGGCCCTGGGTGCAGGGTGGCAGGCAGGACCCCACACAAAAACTAGGGGTGCTGCAGCACCTCCCGCACTACTAGTTCCCACACCTCTGACAGTGACGCACTTGTGACTTCAGCTGAGCTGCATCAATTTACGCCAGCTGAGGATCTGGCCCACTCTTTAGGAGGCAGCTGAGCTGTCATTTTTCCTGATCCAAAATGTCTCCAAGGGCCTTTCCAGAGATAATGGCAATGGCCTTTTTCATTAGGGCCTTTGGCCTAAAGGTCTGACACTTGTGCTTCTGTCCATGTCTTTTTCCCCTACAGGAATTCAATGCAGTGCTGTTTACCATCTGTGTCTCTAGCTGTGTCTTATCTTTTCATCGCCTCCTCTAGTTGCCTATTTAATTTTTTTGCCATTGTATTATCCTTTGCAGCACACATGCTGCTTCAATGCAATTGCATTGCTGTACTCTCCAATGTCCCCTGTTTTAAAAAGCCTATTGTCTGAATCAAGTGGCGGTGGGTGGTTTTGTGTTTTGTTTGGTTTTCTGTGCATCATTTTTTAATTTTAATTCTGATCAATGTAACTTCTGCTAAAATGTCTTCCTTATAATTTGCTTGGTGATCACACAGCCTTCTCACCATTTACTGAGAGCAGGACCAGATCTCACAGAGTCTGAAAAGAGCTATGTGGTAAGGCCACTGTTTCAATCAGATGCACAGTCGTAGCGTCTCTTATCACAGACAGTAACGCCTTCATAGAATTTAAAGTTGCCAGCTGCTTTCTTAGTCACAAAAAAAATCTAGATATCATTGTATTTGTAATGGAGAAATAGAATTTAGCATCTAGAAAAACTACCAGAGTCAACATGGAATTGGTATAATTGCATTGTCTGTATTGGATTAGAGTTAAATGAGTAGTGCATGACTGAAGTGTGCGTTCTCATATTCCAAATGTAGCGATTGTAATGGTGCCACTGCTGACTAACTGCAACCTCTTATGCTTCTGTATGTTTTTTTTTAAACAAATCTTCAAGCTAAGTACCAAATTCTTCTGTATTGCCTGTTTTTCCATGCTTACACCTGGATCCCTTCTGCACTCCACTACCTGGATATTTACCTGGATCTACAACTCTTTTGTTTGACTGGACTTATGTGCTGCATCTGGAATGTCCCATCTCTTCCTGTCTATTTTTCCCTTTCCCCCCCCCATTCCTTGTTGACTGTTCTGTGGGTGTTCCGTGGATGTCAATGCTGCCTACCACGCAGGAAGCAGTTTGCAATGAGATCATAAACATTGCAGAAAAGTCTGTTCATTACTGCAGTACTATTTCTCAGCCTCTTGACTCTCGCCGCACGGTGGCCTCTAATGACAATAAACCATCTCTAATCATTTCTCAGCAACCTCAAGCACATCAACAAGGAGCCAGCCCCGACAGGAGTCAAACACCAGGAGACATGTAAGTGGCTCTGGTTGCCCTCTCTCCCAGGGACCTGGTTTGCATCTGTCATCTGCTGTTAAGTGTGACATTATTTGATGTTTTCCCTAAAGCTCCAGGCCCTGGAGGGATGTGATTATGCAAGAGTGTCAGCTTTCATTAAAAAAATAAGGAAGGAAGTTTCTAGCCCTCATCACTGCAGCAAAAAGTCCGAAATAAGGACCCCTGTGTTTGTACAGCACTGGGCACAATGCGCTGCTCGTACATGACTGGGGTTGCCCTGATTCAAGGTTCTTGAATGCTTGGGGTGAACAGTACCACATCTTCTCTTTCTGCAGCTTGAATCCTTGTTTCTTACACATAGATGGAGGGAAAAACTGTGCCTCAAGTTTTTGGCCAGAGGGCGTGATTCTTCACTGCCTTGTGAAGTCATTTTCACCTGTGTAGAAGTGGAAGCATGAGCATCCTGAGTGGGTAGTGCTTTGCATAGGGGTAAAAAACTACCCAAAGAGCAAAGCAGAGAGAATCAGCCCCATCACACCAATGCATGGAGACAGAAAGAAGTGCTTGAGGAAGCTTGTAAAGTGATACGGTCCTTCAAAGCATAATGGAAATTAGCACAGGGTAAATGTTCAGTTTATCGTACGTACACAGGATCTGAATCAGGTTCCCAGCTGCCGCTCGAGAGCTCTCCCAGTTGAGTCACACTCCTGCATATACTTCCTACAGGGTGTAGGGCTCATGACAGCAAGCCTCATGCCCAACAGTGAGTGACTGCAGGATCAGCCCATAAGATAGATGTTGCACAGATAAAGAGGGATGAGGGCAAGAGAAGTGTGACACAAGGCAGATGGTGGGTGGGACATGGTTAATTAGAGTGGACAATTTGGTGCTAAATGCATAGAAAGTATCATTTCCTGGTGGGACTGCTAGTGTAGGGAAATAGACTCCATAACCTGCTACTTTCTCCTCAAGGTCTGTAGTTCAAATGCAGCCCAGATTGGTGCCTACCGTCTGGCTCATAGGAAATGAGTTGGTGGGTTCACAGTAGCTCATCGGTGGCTAGTTGTTCACAGCACAATATAACCACTTTTACATTGGCATCAATAGGCCCTTTGTTGGCAGTGTCCACAAAGAAACCAAGGACTGAATGCGCTTAGCAACTAATGCTGAGATTGCCAGAGCTGCCTAGGGCAGTGGTTCTCAACCTTTCCAGATAACTGTTCCCCTTTCAGGAGGCTGATTTGTCTTGCATACCCCAAATTTCAACCTCATTTAAAAACTACATGCTTACAAAATCAGATATAAAAACACAAAAGTGTCACAGCACACTAATACCGAAACATTGCTGACTTTCTCATTTTTACCATACAATTATAAAATACATTGACTGGAATATAAATATTGTACTTACATTTCAATGTGATACTTGAGATTGTTTTTCACTTGCGAGCCTTGTCTGAAGCCTGAGCCCCAGGTGGTGGGGCTGAAGCATGTAACTTAGCTTTGCAGGGCCCCCTGTGGTGTGGGGCCCCAAGCAGTTGCCCTACTTGGCACCCCCTAATACCAGCCCTGCACTTGCGATCCCCCTAAACCCATCCCATGACCACCCTGGAAGCTAGGGTTGCCAACCCTCCAGGATTGTCCTGGAGCCTTGAGGATTAAAGATTAATCTTTAATAAAAGATTAATGTCATGAGATGAAATCTCCAGGAATTCATCCAACTAAAGTTGGCAACCCTATGGGATCTGCCACCCCTCAGTTGAGAAACACTGTTTTAGATGAGTGAAGTACCCCCTGGAAGTCCTCTGCATACCCCTAGGGCTAGTTGAGAACCAGTGGACTAGGGCATTTAAACACATAACTTCCATTAATATTAATGGGAACTGTATGTCTAAATCCCCTAGATGGCTTTGAAATGCTCAGCCAAAACTGCTCTCTAGCTCCTTGATAGACATTTGTGATTGAAGTCCATTGGTGGGGCAGCATCAGCGGAACTTGTGCTTTCCACTAACCTAGTCTCTGGAGAACTTGAGGACTAGAGTCTCCAGGGCTGGACGTGTGGCACCTTTTGCCAGCACTGATTTCACTCCCAAAGAGAGAGGGCTGAGCCGCAAGGCTGAGAACTGGAGCCAAACTTCACCTAAAGCTCCAGGGGCTACTCAGAGCCAGGGGCTTGGGTCAGCTTCATCTCCAAACCTGTAGACTCCATCTTGGTTGCAGTGGAGTTGCATGTGTGTATCTCAGCAGAATTTGGCCCCTGATTTCTCCTGTCTGTACTCCTCTCATTCAAACAGTTGCAGTGTACAAAGCGAACCTTTCTTAAAGGCATTTTAGTCAGGTGCCAGGACACTCAGTGTGCAGTGGAATATGACTAGAGGCCTGAGCAAGCAAACGAACACCCCTTCTGCCCAGGGCAGAAGTGGATGTACCCAGACTTAGGAGGATGTGAGGAATCGTGGAGTCTTGGTTCTACCAGCAGTACTCTCCGGGAGCAAGGGTGGAACAAAGAGGAAGTTGTGGCTTCCTAATCCCAGTTCCTTCTCTGGGATGCTCCTTGCAGTGCAGCTGTACGATTGCTTCTGTATTCGTGTGACAATGCCTAGCCCTGCTTTAGCAGCACAGGTTGTTTACAATTGGTTTTGGACTCCATAACAGGACATACAATAGACATGTGGTAGCTTTTCAAACTGTAGTGTGTATTGGATGATTGGATGTCAGCAGAGTTCACTGTATAATTTGTAACATCTCTCTCCCTCCCTCGGCTTTAGACTTAGCTACCAAGCCCTGTACAGCTATATTCCCCAGAATGATGATGAGCTGGAGCTAAGAGACGGAGATATTGTAGATGTCATGGAGAAATGTGACGATGGCTGGTTTGTGGGTGAGTACATCATATGTTCAGTACTAATATTATTATTATAGGTAACCAAAAATGGGGAATAAATTGTGGAAAATTTCAAAATTTGGAAATTGCTTCAAAATGGAACAATGTTTGGGGTTTTTTTCCAAAAAATTTTCATGAAATATTTTTAAAACATTTTTAATTTCCTTTCTTCCCATATTTTTTCCACTGAGAACAATACAGGAATGATATCCAGGCAGATGGGTTTTTCTCACCAACGTTTTATTTTTTTCATTTTTCCTCTTGCTACTCTAACTTTTCAAAACTTCCCCAGTTTTGGAAAGGTGTAATAATTACAGAATTTCAGTTTTTCTTTGGCCACTCTGGAATTTTTCCAAAGATGAGGAAGCTTTGACATGTTGCGGAGAGAGGCGAAAGGAAAACTGGGGGAGGGATATGTGTGTGTGTGAAAAAGAAATATGTTAAGAGGCAAGAAACATAAAATAATAACCCTACAACCCAGAAAATCAAATTTCCAAAATTTGAAATTTCTATTTTTTACAGAAAGCAGAAAATGTTTAAAAAAAAAAAAGCTTCTTGAAAAATTAAGTTTCCTAAAAGGGCCATTTTTCATCAAAGAAAAATCTCAAAGGAAGAAAATCAGCCATCTCTAATTGTTCTGCCACACTGATACAGTGCTGCAGGGCTGCACTGCACTTCATGCACATTTCCCCTGGCTCAGGGCGCTTGCTCTGAACAAACCAAGTCCCAGGGGAAGGGCTGAGCAGGAAGGGAGTGTTAATGAGGGGGGATTGCTGGGAGACATTGATTTTAAAGAAGGATTTGAAGGAAAGGGTTTGGTAGATGAGTAGGGGAGTAGCTGGTGATTGACTCTCCTTTAAGCAGAAAAAAAGGAATACGCCAATGCACTGCACATTTCCAAAAGGGATGGTACCTGGCATGCCTGGTAGCAGCTTCAGCAGAGATGCCAAGAGCTGAATGGGTCACAGTCCACGAGTATGTGCACTCCTCAAGCTGGGGTGTGATTGGCGGTTCAAGGATACATACCTGCCAAGCTCTCACTGAGCTAGCGTGCTTGGAAATGGAGTGCAGCGCAGCAGTGTGAGTGGGGGAAGGGACTAGCACCCCTGATGGACACTCACTCAGGACAGCCACTCATGCTGCCGCAGCTGTTCTCTCTTTTAGCATGCTATCTCGATGAGAGCTAGCCATGGTTATGTCTCCTCCTCCTCACACTCACAGCTCCAAGTGTAGACATACCCTGAGAGGCTTGAGAGCCCATCTCTTTCCTAGCAGGGCTTCCCTCCAGAGCAGGGCTGAGGCACCCTCTGAAACCTGTATGTATTCTGCCCAGGCCAGATTTTCCAAAGAGCTAAGGACACTGGGTGCTGAGTTCTTTTGTAAATCTGACCATAAGCAATGCAATGGGCGATGAGCTCTTTGGACGTCAGGCCCATCTGTGGGTGCAAAGCACATGGAAGCCTGGCCTGATTGTATTCTGAGGACACAGGCCCAGATTGTACTGTCATCACACTTGGGCAAATCACTCCATTGATTTCAGCTGATTTAAATGGATGTAGCAAAGGTCACAGTCTGGCCCCTAGCCTGCAGCCCTGTCAATCCAGCACTAAGAATTGCTGTATTAAAATTAAAAAACAAAATGAGTGTGGTTAGTGACAAAAGTATTTCGGTTAATTCTATTCAGGAACAACAGAATTTTTGACCAGGACCCCTCTTCTCTTGCATTGCCAAGAACAGTGATTTGTACCCAGCCTGGCTTATAAACAGAGCAGGCTGCTCTTTCTCTTTCCAACCCCAGTCACCTTCCCCTGTAGCTCCATCTTACTCAATTGCATTCTTATTTCCTTTCCCAACAGGTACGTCTAGGAGAACAAGACAATTTGGCACTTTCCCAGGCAACTACGTGAAACTGTTGTACCTCTGAAACAGTCATGCACCTGCAACGCTGATTAGTATTGTTTACCGGACAATGTTTAAGTAGCAAAGACCTTTGAAATCAGACAGTTTGTTAATGTAATAAATGAGAGATGAGAAGTGGAATGGGGATGTGGTTATGTGGTACAGTTCTGGGTTGAATGTGCAGGCCTGGGTCTGGGTGTTGCTGGACTTATGTTCTTGTTTGCTGAAGGAAAGAGACAAAGTTTCTAGTTTACAATGCTGCCTTTGTAGCTCTGAGTTCTGAGGGCAGAGCTTAGTTTTCGTGCTTTTCATTGAGTACTTACCTCTGAGAGTTTGGGGAAGCAGCAGAATAGAGTGTGTGATAGGTTTTGCTTATGTGAGAGAAAAAGCAATGGGAACTGTGATGCATTGAGGCAACATGCAGCTCTGTCGCTGCTCCCTCTCTATAACTGAGGGAGGCCTTCTCTGAGATTACCCCCATCTGCAAGGTAATTTTCACTCTGCCTCCCGCTTTCATTCTCAATTCTTTCTTCATTACGTGCACCTTAACATACATGGCAGGCAGAGAACGGTTTATGTGATTAGACTAGGTAGCATATGAGGAGGGGCTTTGAACTAACAGTTTAATCCAGAGCAATCAGCCAAAAAAACCCCTCAACTTTGGTAATATTCTGCTTCATAATATCCACCCCTGCCGGTTTTTCTGTGTGTGTGTGTATATGGGTGAGCATATTGTGTGCATAGAAATGAACAGAGTCACAATTTCCATGAGGAATCAACCCAGATTTTACAAAAACAGAACACAAATAATGGAAAATTTAGGGGACACAGATCCTGTTTGCAAATCCCATGGCTGTTTTTCCTCTAAATGTTGCGCTGAATGACTGCACACATTTTGAAGTATACTCTTTGCAATAAAGACTTTATTTTCCCCTGGTATTCTAGCATAGAGATTCGGGTAGATGCTAGCAAAGTATTACTGAGCTTGCTTTTTTTTTTTTTGTTGGTGGTGGTTCTTGATTAGGCTGTCTCCTAATAAAACTAGCAAGGCAAACCAATTTGTAAAGTGATGTTTATACAGCTATTACCAGCTGCATATATTTGTACTTTTTTGAAAAAAACACAGCTTGCCCAGAGACTTCCCCGTAAGTCAAAAATAAATGTTCTTTTTGATAGAAATTCTATTTCAAAAAGAAAAAAGTATAGATAAAACCAGTTGCATCAGACTGCTTCCTACATTTCCAGTACAAATAGCAAAAGTTAAGATTGCTATTTTGGCATCAGCCATATTTAATAATAGAAAATGCCTATTTTTATGCCAATGCTTTTATACAAACTGATTAACAGTAACTGCAACTAAGTGTTAGCATGACTTGCAATACGTTTTGATAAATTAGCCATACTCCTGGGTTTAAAAACACTTATCTTTCGCTGAGATCAACGGAAGAGAAGACTCAAAAGTGCTTCGGAAGTATGATTGTAAATATGTATATTTAATTTTGTACAGACAATGTACTTACCGTGTATAGAAAAAAATAATTTAAACAAATTGTGCAGGAGGTCAGACTAGATGATCACAATGGTCCCTTCTGACCTTAAAGTCTAGGAGTCTATGAATGAAAGGAGGAAAAAAGGCGGTTATGAAAAGTTTGTTTTTTTTCATTTTTATTTAAATGAAGGAATTCTATGTAAGTTCACATGAAGAGTTTTAGCACAAAATATCCACTCTAAATCAGATACAAATACAACACAAAGCACCATTATATTTTTGTGCAGGAGTGGGAGTAACTTCAATCCTTATCTTATTTATGGTTTTTGATTTTCTGCTTTTGAGTTGCATTCTTGTTATCTGCAGCAATATTTAGACCTATTGCTAGGACTGGATCACACCTAATTAATCTAGCCAACAAAGTAACATGATGATATTGTCTGTATATAACCAGCTCATTTAAAGGTTTATTTTTGTTGCTGTTGCCATTTTTAATTATATACACACACAAACGCACACAAACCACAATTTATTTTTGTGTTGATTTTGGTTCCTTATTGCAGTGGATGACGATTTGACAATAAATTGAAGAGCTGAATTACTCCTTTGGTCCTGGTACAAGTTATTTACTGAAGTTTATTGGGAGTTGTTGTATGGCCATTGACCGTCAGTGAAATTTTGGCCTTTTGAAAATGAGCCTTAGTCTCTTCAATCAGGCTCCAATGCTGAAATGCCTTGAATAGGACCGTCCTTAGGCATACGCAGCATAAGCAGCTGCGTAGGGCACCATGAAATTTGGGGCACTAAATTGTCCCAAATTTCATGGTGCCCTAGGCAGCTGCATGCTGCATACGTGGCAGCACCAGCCCCGGTGACCAGCCCTATCCCTCAGCCAGTCCCCAGTGCAAGGGGTAGGGCCATACCTAGGGGGGTGTGGGGCCCCGGACAATTCCCTCTGCCCTGCCTCTTACCCTTCCCCCCCTGCTTTGCCCCTGAGCCACTCCTATTTCACCTTTTCCTCCTGCAACCCTGCACTCACCAGCGGCGGGAAATGGAGAGCTGCGTCCCCAACCCACTCTGCTTCCCTTGCCCCAGACCCAGCCATGTAGCTCAGGTTGGGGAAAGAACCGCCCCCGGCCCTCACCAGCGGCAGGAAGTGGAGCACTGCAGCTGGTGGAGCAGAGCAGGCTGGGGCTGAGCTGCTCTGCTTCCCACCACTGCTGGTGAGTGGGGGGGGTCCCTACCCCGAGCGACATGGCCGGGGGAAGGGAAGGGGAGCAGGCTAATACCCAAGGCTACTCTGCACCTATAGGGCCCCCAAAAGTAGCCCCCAAAAGCTCCTGCCTCCCAGACCCTGGGGGAGGGCTGGGGCTCTACACAGCTCCCCCACGGGGGAGCTGCATATGGCACCCAAATGGCTAGGGACGGCCCTGCCCTTGAAACATCTGGGCCTAAGTGCCATGGCAACTCAGGGCCTCTGCCCAGGGTAGAACCTTGTGCTCAGACAAAGCCCTGCTAGGCAGTAGCGTAGCTAGCGGGGGAGCAGGGGGCGCAGCCACTCCTGAGGATATTTTCCAAAAGCTGCGCCTTTCTGCACAGCCAGCATTGGGCTCCAGACTTGGAGTCCGGAGCCGGGTTTTGCATGCGGCCACTGGCTGGATCTCCCCTGCGCACCACCCCCTGCATCCACAGCCCGGCTGGCTTGCTCCTGGGCTGCAGGCAGCATCGGCTGGTTGCTTGGCTCCCCGGCGAGGAGGAGGAGGAGGGTCCCGCCTGCCCAGCTCACTAAGCCAAGCCCTGCTTGGCACACGCTGCCCAGGCAGGGGTGGGTTCTGCTGGGAGGGGAAGGGGCCGCGGCGGAGAGAGCGATCCTCTGAACTCCCCCTCTGGCCCCCATCCGCCGCCTCTTCCTCAGGGGCTCCCAGGACCAGCTCGGGCAACGGCCAGGCAATCAGAATTGCACCGCCTCCCTGCTTGTCTGGGTCAGGCTTGTCCCGCGCAGTGCTAGTTCCCACCTGCGCCTCTTGCTGCTGCATCTGCCCTGGCTCGTTGTAATTGAATGAGGGGTTTATTTGATCCTTTTCCCACTCGGGATGTGCACCTGGGAAGCATGGGGCAGGTACAGCTAATGCTCAGCAGCAGTTCCCATTTTTACCAGATACTCTTCGTGCTGCCCTGTGCTGAAACATTAAAGGACCCCGCAGCGCTGAGCATTCTCCTCTGATCAAGTTTTTACTTGGAATTGTCCATGTGCCCCACAAAGAGTGGGATGATAACCCTGGCCATGAATGACGGCTCAGCGTGCTGGCGGTACTGTCCATTAAACCCCTGGCTGGGTTAGTGCTAGGAACAAGATTTATCTTCATGGCTTCTTAAGCTTGTTACTTTGGGGCTTTACATAAATCATTGCACATAGCCGTATGTGAGAAGAGACACTAACTTATACTTAATCATATGTCTTATACCACTCCCTTGCAGCAGAAGGTGTTCACAAAAATGTCCATAGTGGCGATGTTTTTTGTTTTTTCAAGTTATTTAAATGTGAAGTGCATTGCAAACAGGGGGACTGGGCTGGAATCTCTGTGAAATATTTAAATTTCAAAAGTACAGCTCTCCTCCTTTGTACCTTAGTGATTCCAATCAATTTAAACCAGTACCACAAATAAATTAAAATCTCAATAAATGCGTCAGTGGCAGTGCAGAGACCACATAATTCATTAGATGACGTGAATTATGTCATTAAGATGCTGCCCTTGGCTTACTCAGACTGGTTTTAACTGATACTCTCTATTTCATGGTTTTTAGTCAATGGTTCATATTTCACCATTCATTATTAAATGTTGTGCTCGCTTTTTTAGAAAAGCAATCATTTTCCAAAATTGTTTTAAAATTTATCAGGTGAGAATAGTCTGTTAGAGTTAGGGACAATCTAAATGTATTCCGTATAGTGAACTTGTGGAAAAAATTCTGGAGGAAATTTGAGAAAGGAAACAGACTTCTTAACAAAGCTACTGTCTCTGCATGCATGTGACATCATCAAGGTAGAAATCATTTTCATTACTGAAGGATTTAAAAATATATATGGGAAGCATAAACATAGGTTTCCATTCTTAAAAAAAAAAAAAAAATCTTGCTTCCCACCCCTACCCCTGTTGTCAATGTGAATTGGTCGAATTCTTTGGCCAGGTTGAAAAAATGCAGAGTATTGGTATGTCACATTGAGTAGACACTGTCACATCAATGCAGCTGTCTGACTGTGCAGGCTGACATATAGAAGCTGTTCCATGCTAATAACTTCTCCATAGCACAAAACTTATGGTGCCACTGCTCGTGTTTTATCATATTTGATTACTGCTCCCATTCCTCTCTGGGTTCTTCTGGTAGCAGGAGAAAAATGGCTATATACAGTATGGAGATGGCTCCTGGAGAGCCAGTTTGCAACAGTAGGAGGGCCCAGATGGGAGTAGTACCTCAAGGAGATGCAGTTTCAGCAACATTTTTCCCCACATTGTATTGAACTTAATTCTGGGGTTAGAGTTCCACCCGGGATGAGTTTGCTTTAGTCCCTGCATAAACTCTATAGTGTCCCATTGGCTTCACAAACAGCCTAACTGCGCCAAGGCAACATTGGGAGTGAATATCCACTTTCCTAGCCTTTTTAAAGGAGCTACTTGCTATAAAGAGGAATCCTATTAAGCTGCAAAATCATTACAGTGTATGAAGGTAACCTCCAAGAACTTCCTTCCTTCCATTTTGACTTCACTAAGTAGGGAGTTATACACCAAATTGCATGCAAAACTTTAATCATACTTGTTGACTTGCATGCAGCCTGCAGGTGAGTTACATATGTGGGGAACACACAGCCTGACCCAGAGTGCCCAATCGAGAGTTGATTTTCAAGGCTCCACTACAAGAATAACCAATTGGCTCTTCTCCAGCATAGTACCAAAGTGGGGCATGAGTGAGGGCTGACTGGTTGAAGCTCAGTCCATATAAGACATTATACTGGTAAGTAGGTGAATCAACTGGAAGCAATGGCAGTGATTATATCATTCCCCTTGATTAAAGGTGTCATAGCTTCCTACTCAGATTTGAACCTTAGCGTTCATAACCTGAGAAGCTAGCATGAACCCTCTAAGCTTAATTACCAGCTTAGATCTGATAGGCTGCCACCAACCAGGAATCAGTGCCTGGTACACTTGGGTCCCCCAAAACTTCCCTGTGGGACCCCAAGACTCAGATGCCCTGAGTCTCCTAACAAAGGGAAATAAACCATTCCCCCCACCTCTCTCCCACCCAGAATTTCCTCTCTGGGCTAACCTGAGAGTTACTGATGCAACCTCTTTACATCACAATACCAAGAAGCATGTCTCCTCTCTTCCACAAAGAGACAAACCCAAAGACAAGGAAACAGAAAAGATTCTATCTCTCTTCCCCCTTAGCTTCTTCCCGCCCTGGGACACTAGGAGAGTTAAACACAGACAGCAGTTTTTCCCCTCCCCCCTGTCTTTCCTTTCTCCCACCAATTTCCTGGTGGGTCAACTAGAAACAAAAAATCAACAGGTCTTAAAAAGCAAAACTTTTAATAAAAAAAAAAAAAAAAGAATAGAATAACAGTTCTCTGTAATCTAGATGGTAAGATACAGGGTTTTCAACTTATAGAAAATGAATAAACAATAGAAAAGGGATAAACAGCCTTACCCAAAACCAATACAATTTAAAGTACTTATAGCCAAATACACATAAAGACTCCACCAGCCAGATACACAGATGCAAATACAGCAAAACAATTTAAAAGACTATACTTTTGCTACCTTTGTACTTACAACTGGGAAACAGAAGATTAGAAGGACTGGAAATAGATCCTCTCATAGCTGAGAGAGCACAGAACAGACAAAGACCCAAGACCAAGAAACACCCACAAATTCCCTCCCTTAAGCTTTGAAAAATCCGGTTTCCTGATTGGTCCTCTTGTCAGGTGTTTGGTTCCCTTTGTTAACCCTTTACAGGTAAAAGAAACATTAACCCTTAGCTATCTGTTTATGACAGCAGGTGTGCATTTGCTTTTGATAATCAAGTTTTGCAGTTTTGCAGTCCATGATCTGCATTGGTTAATTACTGACTTCAAGGTGAAGTTTAAGGTGTTTCAGCCTACTGGGGACATCCTTGTTTCCTCCTGCAATACGACTACAGCTATGATCAGCCACCCGCTGCAGTGCTTTTATTTTACTCACTTGGTGGCGCTCTGGGTCTTCAGCGGCACTTCGGCAGCAGGATCTTCACTCACTCCCTGGGTCTTCGGCGGCATTTTGGCAGTAGGTCCTTCAGTGCCGCTGAATACACTCGGAGCAAGTGAAGGGCCCGCCGCCGAAGTGCCGCTGAAGACCCAGAGCGCCAATGGGGGAGTTAAAGCGCCGCAGCAGGTGGCGTCTTTTTTTTTTTTTTAATTGCTCCCCCTGTTCCTTCCACCTGGCTAGGGGATATGTCTGTAATGCCCACAGCAGGGAGCCTCCCAGAGCTAGTGGGGCTCATACTAGAGCTCTGCATAGAGGTATGTATGCAGCCCTTTGAAGTTGTGGCTCGGGCTGGATGTTGGGCTCTGAACCCCATCCCTCCAGTCCCTAAGCTTCAGAGTCTGAGCTGCAACTTCACAGTGCTGGCTATAGAGTTATTGTTAGAGTGCTAGTGTGAGCCCCACTCGGCAGACTCACCTGGGCTATGTAGATGTACCCCAAGTGGGGGTGGATGTCTGCCCAGGACATTCAGCTGCAAGATCAGAGCCCTAGGCTGTGAACACCAGTGGCAAAGGCTCACTTGCTAAATGACCACCTAAGTAGCTCAAAGGGTTTTAAATGCTAGACAGATGTGAATTAAGGGCACTATCATATCTTGAGGTTTTAAACAGAAATCCCCATGGGTACATATGAAAGGTTCTACCGAAGAGCAAATGGCACAATGTGGGGAATCAATGGGCCACAGAAAGCAGAGCTGAAACTAGATCCAAGCAGCACAGAGTCCAGCCACTGAAGAGCAGGGTATAGGGAGGTGTGCATGGATTAAGGCTACAGGGGGACAGCTTCATCTATGTCAGGGCTGCTTCCACCTAGTCATTTAGCATAGACTCTCCCCTCCCCAGACAAACCCTTGGGCTCTGCCTAGCGTGCCCCCATGACAGCATCTTGTTTTCTCCTCAATCACCGCTGCTCCTACCAAGCTTGGTAGGCCCACTCCCCCCAAGCAGATTGGCAGAATCTCTGTCTCGGCTTCTCTGCTGCAATCAGCTGTGGGCAAAGATACCAATTACCCAATGATCTAGCCTTAAAGGTGACCTGCAAAGGACAGAAATGCTTGGGTTTGTGCCCTTTATTGATGGATACAGCAGGCCTGAAAGGGTTGGGTTTCTTTTATTTCTTTTCTGCTTGTTTTTTACATTAAAAATTCTAGTCATCTTTACAGTGGAATGCTGCTGCAGACAGGAGAACTGCTGCAATTGTGTGATCCCAAGAGACTGAATGCAATTGAGAGGGGATGGGCCTGTTAGTCAGATCACTTAAACTCTGTTTTTTGTTTAACACCTGTTTTAACTCCGGTGGCTACAGAACATTTGGAGGAGATGATGTCCTGGCTAAAGATGGAACCCCTGTCCTCACATTAAAGGGATAACAATTCTCTATACAGATTGGAGACCACACCCCCGAAAGTCTCCAGCAAGACTAGGAAAGTCCAGACTTTCCACCTTTGGTATGTTGAAAGTAAGACAACGCTGAACTTGTTTTGTGGGGGAGGGGAGGGAAGACCCCTTTTAGGACTTCCATAATATACAATAAAGAAATATAAAAGGGCACAAACCTTATTTAAAAATAACTCCTTACCAATCACTTTTAAACCACCTCTTCTCAGCAGACATTTTAATGGCTTGGCTTATGTGTTTAAACAGCAGTTCCCTCGATGGGACAGAATTGTAACTGATAAGACACTCACCTCTCCTCAAAAGCCCAAGAAGAAGTAACAGAGACTGAGTAGTTGCCAGAAAGTTTGGGCACAAACTTGAAAACCAATGACAAAACCTGGCATCATAATTGGATACCTGATTGTCACCCCACTGCACCTGGACAGGATGTCACAGTAACACCAGACTGGTCACTTACAGAGATGCAGCTTTAATTGTATGCATGCTGGCAACTGCCAGACACATATAATTGCAGATCAAAGAAAACAGAGAACCACTCACAGGTCAAGCCTGCAGTGGCTGAATCTGTGAGGTCCCAGCACTAGAAAAAGTTACTGATAAGATTGAACCATATGTCACCACCATTGATGATGGACTCTGAAAGAGAGAACAGCTTGGCTGTGAGATCTGAGAGCTTGTCAGAGCTATATCCCACCTACAGATGTGCATGTGCAACTCTCTTTCATAGCCAAAACTTCATGACAGCATCCAGTCTGAGTAGTGAGGCAGGGCTCCAGTCAACTGACTGGTGGAGTTTACAGAAATCCTTCCACTGCCTTCAATGGGCACTGGCTCAGAGAGCCAGATGTATAGGGAGAGAGAATGCTCCTTTCCCTGCTGAAGTAGTCAGAGCTCAGGCTGGAGCAATTAAACAGCTCCTTTAATGAGTCAAGCCCCTGGGTCCAAGTCAGCTGGTATGAGCCAGCTGTGGATCGCTAATTGCAGTGTAGACATCCCCCGAGGCTGCTTGCCTATTACTTACTTAGTAACACAGTGTATTGCAGGTCTTAGGTACAACCACTAGGGGTCAGGCTTTTATGTCTCTGGAAGGGACTGATGCCACTTTAGAAGTAACCAAGGCCTGGTTGCTCTGATTCTGACCTGCAGAAGCAAGAAGCTTACTTTGCAAAAGCAGCCACTAGCCCTCCACTGTGCAGGCTGCTGAGGCCTTTTAGCACCACAGCACAAGGCAGGGCTCAGTCCTTGTTTGGGCTGCTAGGCGTTAATACAAATCATAATGTGGAGATTTAGCGGCTTCATTTCCAGGTGCCAGGCACTAGAATTGCTCGGCTGACTTACTTGATCCTCAGTGCCGTGGTACTTTAGCACTGCACAATTGTCAATGGCATTTATCCTCACAACCCCTCAGTCCCTGGGGAGGCCTGGGCTGGACTAAGGGACTTTCCCATGGTTACACAGGATGGTCTCCCACATCCACTGGACCATCCTTCCTTCTGACATTGTTGTTCTTGATGAAAACAAGGCTGAATCCCTCGTTCGATGCTTTGCCTAGCTAGTCTCTATCAATGTTGGACAAATACGGGATACACATCCAGCTACTTAATGTCCTGGGGCTCTTGCCCTTGAAGCAAGAGCAGTGGTTGTTTTGGAATGTGTAGCCATAATGCAGCTATCAGAGCAGGGAAGACCTTGTGCCAACAGCATGAAGACCCAACTGGCAGCTGATTAACTGGGGCATTGCATTTGCCTTTTAATTTTGCCCCTTTGATTTTGTGTCATCTTGCTTACCTTGTTCCACTTCCACATGTTAATCATTAGTATATAGGAAGTGAGGGACGCCGCCATGGCCCTCACCCCAATCCCATGCCCTCAAGCAAAGATTCTTGACAGGGGGGAGAGGTTTGAAGCAGTCAGCATCAGGGCTTTTTTCACATGCCAATTTCCTTTTTGCAAAAATTCATGTGTGATACCTGTCTGATTGCCTGGCATGTGGCTGCAGACAGGCCACTATCTGCGTATTCTTGTTGCAATCTTGTATTAAGATTTCATATTGTTTAGTGTATTATTGTTGAGCATTTGCTTAAAGCCAGATAATGATCCCCAAGGCTAAACATTAACACTGCATTAGTGCAATATTGATTTGGTTGTTGTATTTCCTGGCATTTCCAGCAGGCACCCTGCCCTGTCACTGAGGGTCTGGCTACACTGCACACTAAGCCTGGGATCTGACTCAGCTTTGAGCCCAAGCCCCCTTCCAGCCACATACAACTCAGGTAGACTTGGGTCAGCAACCACTTAGGACCTGGGTCATAAGGTGATGGGGGGGGAATGGGTCCAAGCCCTAATACCATTGGGACCGGAGTCCAAGCCCTATCATTTGGCTGTGTGGCTGAAGTTCAAGCTGCTGACCTGAATCAGAAGGCCTGTGCAGTGCAGTGTGGACATGTTAGCACAGCTTTGAGATCTGGGTCCAGCAATTGTAAGCCCAGGTTACAGTGCAGTGTGGACATAGCCTAAGGTGACAAAGTGAAAGGAAGACCTGTAAACTTTACAGTGGCTAGATCACTGCAGCTTCCTGACTGCCAGGTGAATGGTAGAATTAACATGTCCTTGGTGCGCATACGTCAGGTTTTCTGTTCCTGTTTATCTAGTTAGTTGTGTAGCTTAATATACTGCTGTACTGTTCCTATTGTAAAATCCGGACCATGTGGCACACAGGCGTTAGTCAGCACTGATAGATATGGCATGCTGGCAAGTACTAGTTAACATATTAACTAGTACTGTGACTTGCCAGGAAGGAAAAGGAAGTGTGACTAGACATATGGTCTAGGTCTAGGGAGAGCAACGGAGCAGGCAGAAAAATAGATGAATGAGAGGCTCATTCTCCAGTTATGGGCTCAGTCCTGCATTCCTTACTCAAGAGGCATTTAACTTTAAATCAATTTATCAATTTTTTAGGGGATAAGGCAGTCAGGGAATTCTGTGCCCTGTGCCCACTGTGTCACCTGCAACTTTGGAATCAAGCCTGTATTTTCGCCATCAGAGCTCCCCATATGGTGCTGCCAACATAGAAAGCGAGCCGTTATCCAGTACACTAGTTCATTCAGTCTTGATGCTTAGACCTAAACCATCTTGTTAGTATGAATTGAACATCATTACAAAAAATGGGGGTTATCTTTTTTTCTCTCTGCTTCTGCTCTTCAGCTGCATCCCTTTGGAAGTATAAGGGTCCCAATCCTTCTTTTTGGAGTCCCAAACCACTGCCACAATAGAAATAATTACTGATGATCTATGTTCTTAGTTCATCTGCAAAATGTTTCTTTTCTCCTTGGCCTACACCTCTTAATTTTTTTCTCCCTCTGTGAAATATTTGGGGCACAGTGTGTGTGGAAGATGCTATCAGAATAGAGACCAAATCACACAGCTCACTGAAGCTTGCATGAGTAAATGCCACGGGATTGAGCCCCTGCTAGTCTGTTGACTGTCTTTCAACAGTCTCCACACTTTATGGGCAAACATATATGGAAATTGTGCCTGTCGAGAACCATTTTTATTCCTGGCTTTGAGAAAAGCCAGAATCTTGGTACAGTACTAGCGTCGAGCTTGAAATAAAAATGCAGGATCAAATCATAAGGTGATGTAAACCAGCAAAGCACAATTTTTTAACCTATTTACACCACTGGAGGATATGGACTGTAATTTTTACAAGAAGGGGCTTGAATAAAGTCAAGGCTTTTTATGTAACACAGTATAATAAGATACAAAACGTTGTGGTAAATTGAAGAGTTACCACCGTCCTGTGCTAGGTCTAGTTTCAGCTAACTCTACACAAGGGCTGTTAAAGTGAAAGAATTCCTGTAAAAGATGTATTTGTATTGGACGCCACTTATTTTATGGGGCAACATCAGAAATACGAAGTATACCCTTAAGCTCTATAATGGAAACAGAGCAGCGGGCTGTACCATAACCTTTCCAAGTTTACACTGTGGAGGGGGAATGACTGCATTTTGAGAGCTGGTAAGTGTACTATTCTGATGTGACTCATAAAAAGAAAGACACTGCACCGCCAAATGTACTTTGCTCTTTTAGTCAAGATAGTGGTATTGAACATTGCTCATTTATGACCATCTTTGTAAACATACTGACACATTTTTTTCAAACAACCTCTGGTAATGGCCAGATCACCCCCATTGCTACCACCACACAGTAAGTGTGGCAAACCCTCATTGCAAGTCTCTTGATATTTGGCGTCCCTCTTAAAGCTCCAGCTCAGGTGAATTTATGAGAATTACAGCTTCCCTTAAAAATAAAACAAAAAGTTTCTAGCCATCATTGCTTTAAGCTGTGAAATCTAAAGGCTGACAAAAGCCAGCAGGCCAAGCCCCCCACGCCGATTATTTCTTTCAGGACTCATAATTTCGGGACCACCTGACTGGTGCGTTTAGCCGCTTGGGGCAGGCCCGCTGTGCTCGGCGCTGTGCAGCACGGGCTGGGCTCTCGGCGGTCAGGCGGGTCCCAGGCACGGGCCAGCCTGGGCTGGGGCCACCCCTGGCAGCAGCCAGCGCCCCTCTCCGCGGCGCTGGAGGCCGGGCGGGGCTTGAGCCCGCCCAGGGGCGGAGCGGCCGGTTGCAGTGGAGCAGGATCCCGGCTCAGTCCGAGCAGCCGCCGCCGGAATGAGTAGCCACCGCGTCGCTCTGCAGGGCCCGGGGCCCTGGGGCTTCCGCCTGGTGGGGGGCAAGGACTTCGAGCAGCCGCTCACCATCTCTCGGGTACGAACCCGCTGGGCCCGCCGCCCTCCCGAGTGAGGTGCAGAGAGGGGTGTTGGGGGTGTTCGGGTATCTGATGCAGAGTGAGGGTGTTGGGGAGGCTGTGGGGTGCAGAGAGGAGGTATTGGGGGGCTGTGGGTATGAGGGGGACTGGTGCGGAGATGGGACCCTGTGGGTATTTGGGGGATCAGGACAGAGTGGGAGCCTGGGGAAAGCTGCCCCGTGGGTACTTGGTGGGGGTGTGTGTGCTGACAGGGGTGTTGGGGTGCTGTCCCTGTAAGCGGAATGGTCCCTGGCCACTGCTGATGGGGAAAAGATCTGGGCAACAGTCTGGTCTGCAGACCTCTCCCCTCCCCTCCCCTCCCCACCCCACCCCACCTATTGCAGTGGCTGGAAAGCCTCTAATTCCACAGGAAAAGGCTCTGCGAGTTCTGCTCCTTTGCCCAGGTAGGAATGTGTTCCCATCTCTCACGTGGACTCCATCCCTGGTACTATCTCCAAGCCAGAGTTGCCAAATCTGACTCCAACAATCCTTTAGCAGGAGGGAGCTAAATTCCCTTTCTTTTGTGTTTTGATTCTCTGTCTACTCTAACAATGAAGGAAACTTAGCAAAGTAGGCTGACTTGGTGATAGGCTTCTCAGGGCTGATACTGAAGTAGTGGAAGAGGGCACACGCATGCAAGCTATTGATTATTTTATAGTGCTCTCAAGTGTTCTAGGTGCTGTGTCCTTTCACACACCCCAAAAAGGTGGTTCCCATGTCCAAAGTATTCCTGACCTAAACATGGGCTGGCTAGAGAAGTAAGGCCATGACACATGCCGGGATAATAGGAATCAGGACGACCACAGGCTGAGAGATGTATGTGTCTCAGTGGCTCAAGTTGTAGTATTTGAGGTTTTGGTTCTTGATTTTCTTGTAAAATAGATTTCTGTAGAAGTGGGTCTTGGTAGTGGTGTGAGTAAAGTGTGGAGGTGGAGGCTTGGCCAGTGTGGAAGGGTGTAAAATGTTTGTGTTGGAGATGTATCCAGGCTGGAGCAATTAGTGGGGAAATGGAGGAGGAGCTGCAGGCAGGGATTACATAATGTAAAACCTTGAAAATCTGGCTTGATGCCCTGCTTGAACACCTGCCACTAAGCCAAACTACCTTTTGTTTTAGTCTGTTTCTGAAAATAACTTTTTAAAGTTTTAAGATCCAAGTAAAAAGAGTAGCACTGAAAATGGCTAATCAGTTGTAAGGAGCATAGTATAACTTTCCCTTTCAGGTGAAGTTATGAAGACTTTCCAAAAGTGGAAATATTACTGAAAATGCAAAAAGCAAAAAACCAAATAACAAAAAAAGCTCTTAGTGAAGAGTAATCTGTCTTCCTTCATCTGAGTGGGTTGTTGATTCTGAAGTCTGATGATGCCACCATTCAGGGTGTGAAAAATGTACTTGTGTTAGAGGACTAAATCTCCTAGCCAGTGGTTGATATTTTGGGAGGTGCAGAGAGGGGACAGAGGAAGATGTGATTTTAAGCTTGCTCTGTGCAGGGCTGGACAATATGGTGGTAAAATCGGCAAGGTCCTGTCTACACTAGTGCTATCACAAATAGAGCTACACTTATCACCAAAGTATCTGAGAGCCGCGCACACATTAATGTGGCTGTAGCTCCCTGTGAAGTAGAAAGTATTATCCCCTTTTTACAGGTGGGGAAACTGAGGCACTGATTGGTTAAGTGAGTTCAGTGTTGCACAGAAGGCCGGTGACAAAGCCAGGAATTGAACTCAACACTTTCAGTACCGTGACTAAAAGACTAGCTTTCCATGTCTCTCTCTCCACCTTGGAATATTTCATTAAAACTTTTTCACAAGGACTTGCTTCCCCTGCCTGGCATGTAGCATTATCCACTGGAATAGCTAGCCTCTTGGGCTACACAAGCATTTTCAATAGCACAAAAGTATTAAAACTTTGTTCTTAAAAGGAAAATCAGGCCAGCAATTCTAAGTGGCTCACAGACTCAGGCCTGGTCTACACTACGCTGTTAAACCGATTTTAACAACGTTAAATCACCTGGTACTCTGATCCTCTGGTCAACAACAGTACTCTTCCAAACAACAGCCAGCTCTCTTTCCCTTCTCCTGTCTGACTGAAGCAAGGTTTTTTTAATTAGGTCTCTGGCTGGGCCTTAATTGATGCCAAGCGCTCTAATTAGCCTGTAGTAACCTCTCTTCAGTCCACAAGGAATAAGGCTCTGTTCATCCTGGGGCTTATATACCTTCCACTGATCACTCTCCTGCTGCCCTCTGGCCCTGCTGTATCACTCCATGTTGCCCAGCACTAAGAACATTCTGTTTTGCAAACGCTGCTAAGAGCCTCTCCATGTGCCCATTATAAGCTCCCCTTTAGAGAAATTGACTGGATACTGAGGAAAAGTGTAGGAAAAGTCTTTAAGTCACAAGGGTTTCCCAGCCTACACTCTCTAGAGTACCTGCATATACCTAGAATGAGGGCGAACTTTTTGCACACACTGGCAGGTCCTTCCATCCCTCTCTTCTCCCACAAGCTCCTTGTGTACATCTTCAACCCCCTTATTGCTGGGCTGGTCTGCTCCGCCACCTCCCTTCGGCTGCTTCCTCATGCCAAAGTCTTTTGTTTTTCCCCTCCATTCCCCCCTCTGTTACATCACAAGGGATCTGTTCCACCACCACCCCAGTTCCTCCTCCCCACCATGCCAGGGGCTCTGTGTGTGTCTCTGGTGCGTCCCCCCTGAAATGTATCTTTCTTCCTCACTGGACTGGACTGGAAGGGCAGATGGATTGGTGCCCCTCCTCTGCCACCAAAAAGCAGACACTGATGCCACAGCACACTAGGAGAGAGAAAGGAATGAAACCTCCTCGTGTCTCTCCCTGACTCCCTGTGCTGACTGATCATCTGTTCCACAGCTCTGGATGTCCCCCCTTTTTGGCTTTCCATTGTCTCCCAAATCTGTAGTGTTCTGCCCTCTGATGTCTCCAACATACCCTGGAAGTATGGTCAGCTGCAGCGTTCAGCCTGTCAGACGGGAGGAGAAATGCCATCAAGCTAACTAGAGGGTCTCACAAGGTTGGTCAATGATGAGATGGTCTCTGCCCCAAAGAGCTCGCAATCTAAATAGTGTATGTGTATGAGCAAGAGTGTGGGGTTTATTTTACCCACAATCTTTAAAACTTTCCCACAGCCACTGCCCAGAACAGTGCCTTGGCAGTGTGTTGATGACTTTGTGCTGCCTGCCAATCTGAAGACCAGTAGCTCAAACTTCCAACCCTAGCTGAGCAAATAAGATGCCTCATAGGAGCCACTGAGCCTCAAGTACCGTGCCAGCACCGCAGTGGAACTGCTTGGGCTCCTGCTGCTGCCAAAACCTTTATCTCCTGTACTGTGTATTCATGTTGTTTAAAAATTAGCAGAAGCCCTAGATAAATAACATTCCAGAACGTGAACTGATAATGCTACTTGTGATGCACGTAAACTGTAACTTCTGATTCATGCTAACTGCCGCTGTGCTCCCCTGCTCTTTTTGGGGAGGTTTTATAATCCCATTTTTCCTATTTTTTTGTCCCCCTTAGTGCTGTCTGAAAGACTCTTGCAAATAAAATGGGCTGACTGTCCAGAGGAAATGATGAAACTGAAACCAGGTGCTGTCAAATGCACAAAGATAAAGTACAGAATTTTTTTTTCTCTCTAGTTTATTTCATTTGTGCTACTAATGAATACCTAGCTCCTACTTAGATCTTTTCATTGGTACAGCTCAAAGTGCTTTACAAAGGAGGCAAGCACCATTACCCATTTTACAGTAATCTTAGGTATTTCTTACAACAATCGAAGGTAAATGATTTTAGGCAAAAGTGTGTTTAAGTTGCCACT
This sequence comes from Chelonoidis abingdonii, assembly GCF_003597395.2. Classification (NCBI taxonomy): domain Eukaryota; kingdom Metazoa; phylum Chordata; order Testudines; family Testudinidae; genus Chelonoidis; species Chelonoidis abingdonii. Next base: position 15,859,284 of record NC_133784.1, read on the forward strand.
TCAGATTTTTACTCCTCTTCATCAGTCTCATTTGTCAGTGCTGACGAATGTATTGTAGCTGGGTGGGTTAACAGTGGCACTAATAAATGCAAACTTGTGTGTGCAAGACTGATTTCTAGCACTGGGCAGACTGAAAAATAACCCTCTATGGGTTTTATTTTTTTTCTTTTGGTCAAACAAATGCTGGTCGTTGGAAGCCCTCTGTTCAGTTTTCTCACATATCTCTGCTGTTTTAAATTCATCCCCAAGACCTCAAGTCATAAAGCTTTCTCTCTTTTGTTTATACTTAGGCACATGAAGGCTTTAAGGCTCAAGCTTTCTCCCCTAAAATTCCGTAGAAAATTTTCCACTGATATTTCCTTCCCCTCCCCCCCACCCCGCTGTAAGTAGGCTCTGGCCCTTTGTTCTTTGATTGTAACTATATCAGACATTAGTGGGGTCTGAGTCATGATGATTTTCTGTTAGTGTAACTCCATTTCCCCCCTTTTGTGGTCATCTTTATGAGCTAAGCCCTCTGGGCGTAGCACTCCCATTTCCTTCCATGAGCGTTACCCAGGTGGAATGCTTATAGGATCAGACCTAAAGGCTCTAAACTAACTTCCTCTTACCTTGCCATTCTCTCTAAGTACCCAGTGTTGAAATGCTTCAGTAGTTGCATTTATCCTCTCAACAACATGCCTGTGAGGTAGGTCAGGGTTAACCCTGGTTTGCAGTTGGGAAGCAGAGGCACATGGTATAGTAAGGCCTTGGCTACACTCACACTTTACAGCGCTGCAAGTTTCGCGCTCAGGGATGTGAAAAAACACCCCCCCTGAGCGCTGCAAGATACAGCGCTGTAAAGCGTCAGTATAATCAGGGCGGCCAGCGCTGCACGCTACACCCATAAAGAATGTGGTTTACATGCAGCGCTGAGAGAGCTCTCTCCCAGTGCTGCCGCTCTGACCACACTCACACTTCAAAGCGCTGCCGCGGCAGCGCTTTGAAATTTGAAGTGTAGCCATACCCTCAGTTACTTGTCCAAAGAAGTCAGTGGCCGAGCTGGGAACTGAGTCCAGGGCTCTTGAGTTCAGTGTCTGACCCACTAGAACATCCTTTTCTGGATGTTGGAGAAACAGCGGATTTCACTGACACTAGCACAACGTCTTTGATGACTTCTTATTTTATTTTAGCTGAGAGACAAAGGACAGTCTATGGTATTTCCACTGCTCATCTAATCTCTTTTTAACACTCCCTCCCCCACCCCCCAAATTTTACTTATGTTTGAAACTGCGTCAGGCCCAAAGTTGTGACATTTGTCTTTTGAGCCCAAACCTGTCCTGCTGCCAAGTTTCATTAAACCTGGAGAAGTTGCACTGTATGTAAGAGAGCAGTATGATTGCTCAGAGCTCCAGTATGAAACTGGAGAAAAGCCTGTTGAGAGTCTTTGGGGTAAGTTTAGAGATGAGAGCAATAAGGCTGATGACGTGGTAGGCGTCTGCTATAGACTGCCAGATCAGAAGGATGAGGTAGACAAGGCTTTCTTCTGACAACTAACAGAAATTTCTAGATCAGAGGCCCTGGTTCTCATGGGGGAATTCAATCACCCTGACATCTGCTGGGAGAGCAATACAGCAGTCCACAGACAATCCAGGAAGTTTTTTGAGAGTGTTGAGGACAACTTTCTGGTGCAAGTGCTGGAGGAACCAGCTAGGGGCCGTGCTCCTCTTGACCTGCTGCTCACAAAAAGGAAAGACTTGGTAGGGGAAGTAAAAGTGGGTAGCAAACTGAGCAGGAGTGACCATGAGATGGGTGTGTTCAGGATCTTGACAAAAGGAAGAAAGGAGAGCAGGAGAATACACACCCTGGACTTCAGAAAAGCAGACTTTGACTCCCTCAGGGAACTGATGGTCAGGATTACCTGGGAGGGGGAAAGGACTCCAGGAAAGCTGGGTGCATTTTAAAGAAGCCTTATTGAGGGCACAGAAACAAGCCATCCCGATGTGCAGAAAGAATTGCAAATATGGCAGATGAGCAGCTTGGCTTAACAGAGAAATCTTCGGAGATCTTAAACTCAAAAAGAAAGCTTACAAGAAGTGGAAACTTGGACAGATGACTAGGGAGGAGTATAAAAATATTGCTTGAGCATGTAGGGGTGTAATCAGGAAGCCCAAAGTGCATTTGGAGTTGCAGCTAGCACGGGATGTGAACGGTAACAAAAAGAGTTTCTACAGGTATGTTAGCAATAAGAAGGTAGTCAGGAAAAGTGTAGGACTCTTACTGAATGGGGGAAGCAGGCTAGTGACATATGATGTGGAAAAAGCTGAAGTACTCAATGCTTTTTTTACCTCAGTCTTCACAGACAAGGTCAGCTCCCAGACTGCTGTACTAGGGAGCACAGTATGGGGAGGAGGTGAACAGTCCTCAGTGATAAAAGAACAGGTTAAGGACTATTTAGAAAAGCTGGACATTCACAAGTCCATGGGGCCGGATGCAATGCATCAAGGGTGCTGAAGGAGTTGGCTGATGTGATTGCAGAGCAATTGGCCATTGTCTCTGAAAACTTGTGGCGATCGGGGGAGGTCCCAGACTATTGGAAAAAGGCAAATATAGTGCCCATCTTTATAAAAGGGAAGAAAAAGAATCAGGGGAACTACAGACCAGTCAGCCTCACCTCAATCCCTGGAAAAATCATGGAGCAGGTCCTAAAGGAATCCATTTTGAAGCACTTGGAGGAGAGGAAGGTGATCAGGAACAGTCAGCATGGCTTCACTAAGGGCAAGTCATGCCTGACCAACCTGATTGCTTTCTATGATGAGATTACAAGCTCTGTGGGAATGGGGAATGCGGTGGATGTGATATACCTTGACTTTAGTAAAGCTTTCGATACAGTCTTCCACAGTATTCTTGCCAGCAAGTTAAAAAAGTATGGATTGGATGAATGAACTATAAGGTGGATAGAAAGCTGGCTAGATTTTCGGGCTCAACGGGTAATGATCAACGGCTCAATGTCTGGTTGGCTGCCGGTATCAACTGGAGTGTCCCGGGGTCTCTCCTGGAGCTGGTTTTTTCCAGATCTTTATTAATGATCCAGATGATGGAATGGATTGCAACCTCAGCAAGTCTGAGGATAACACTAAGCTGGGGGGAGAGATAGATACGTTGGAGGGTAGGAATAGGGTCCAGAGTGAACTAGACAAATTGGACGATTAGTCCAAAAGAAATCTGATGAGGTTTAACAAGTCCTGCACTTAGGATGGAAGAATCTCATGCACTGCTACAGGCTGGGAACCAACTGGCTAAGCAACAGTTCTACAGAAAAGGACCTGGGGATTACAGTGGATGAGAAGCTGGATATGAGTTAGCAGTGTGCCCTTGTTGCCAAGAAGGCTAACGGCATAGTGGGATGCATTAGCAGGAGCATTGCCAGCAGATCGAGGGAAGTGATTATTCCCCTCTATTTGGCACTGGTGAGGCCACATCTGGAGTATTGTGTCCAGTTTTGGGCCCCCTACTACAGAAAGGTTGTGAACAAATTGGAGAGAGTCTAGCGGAGGGCAATGAAAATGATAAGGGGGATGAGGCTCATAACTTACGAGGCGAGATTGAGGGAATTGGGCTTATTTAGTCTGCAGAAGAGAAGAGTGAGGGGGGATTTGATAGCAGCCTTCAACTACGTGAACGAGGGTTCCAAAGAGGATGGAGCTCGGCTGTTCTCAGTGGTGGCAGATGACAGAATAAGGAGCAATGGTCTCAAGTTGCAGTGTGGGAGGTCTCGGTTGGATGTTAAGAAACATTATTTCACTATGGTGGTGGTGAAGCACTGGAATGGGTTCCCTAGGGAGGTGGTGGAATCTCCATACTTAGAAGTTTTTAAGGCTTGGCTTGATAAAGCCCTGTCTGGGCTGACTGAGTTTGGGTTGGTCCTGCTTTGAGAAGGGGATTGAACTGGATGACCTCCTGAGGTCTCTTCTACCCCTAATCTTCTATGATCCTAATCTTCTATGATCCACCATTGTTATGATGTTGGAGCAGAACGAGAGGATTTCTCAAGCACTCTCTTAGACACTGTAATGTGAATGTAACTGTCCTTTGAAAGGGGATGCTTAGCAGACACTGCTGAGTTTGGATTTGTTTTCAAAAGAAGTTAAGATTGTAGGGCTTGAGGGGAATAGGGTGATTTTTTTCAAGTTCTTATTGCAAATTATTTTGTGTAGATATGTGTAATATACAATAGATCAAATCCTGCTAGATTTACTCACATGAGTACGGTAAACAGAACTTGGTCCCATAACTTTACTCTTCTAATGATGATGTGCTGTGGATTGTTGTGATAGATCTTATCACAAATCCTCTCCATGCTGCTGACTGACATGCTACAGGTTTATGGCTTTGTTGGCTGTCTTGTGGCTGGTTTATTCCTAGTTTAAATTCTGTGAGATTAGGAGATCTAGGAAAGGGAATTAAACAACTGTTAAATGAAGGAGAAGTACAGTTAGACCCACTTTATCTGTAAAGTGCATATGTGTATCAGCCTGCATTCAGTCAGCTCCTAAGGTGGGAGAGGTAGACGTCTATTTCCTTTGTTCTGTTACCATTTTATGCAGATTGGCATGATGAGCAGCTCTATCAGGTCAATAACAGATCTGTATGGAATTGCTCCACAAGCCCATTTTTTTGAATCTCTCTTTTTTTTTTTGTGTTCCCTGCCAGTTGGTTGTGCTGATCTTGAAAGCGATTGACTGACACAAAATAAGAGGCAGAGGGGGATTTGGCTCAACAAGGAGTCATAGCAAAAATAATAATAATCATAATCTCCTCTTCGCGCTATGTATCTGCACATAATTTAGGAGCTGTCTGTGAAATGCCCAAAGCTGTTGAATGTATAGTAATACATGTTGGTGTGCCATCATCTTTTCCCTAATGAAAAAGAAGCCATGTGTCAGCCTGGTTATATGTGTATATTAAGATCTATGAAATTAACAATGCACATAATATACAGTGTCAGTTACAATGGCCTGAATTTGCCCCAATGAATTTAGTCTGACACGTCTATTAATGAAGTTTAAAAAGAGAGAGAGAGACTAGGATTTAAAGCAAATTAAGGCCTGAGTTTTTTGTAATCAGATACCTGTATAAAGTTTAAACACAGTCCTCCAAGCCCACTAAGTGGTTCATCCAGGTCTTTTCTGTAAACTGTTGATTTAGTTGACAGTTGATTTAGGGGTTACAACTTGGATTTTATTGTTCAAAGTCAGACCTGGGACCAAATCTTATTTATCCAACTCAGTGGAACAAATAGTCTCATTAAAATCCATGTAAACAGTGTAAAATTATCCTTGGTGTAAATAGCTGCTGCTCACTTGACTTCGGAGCAGTTGCATCTGTTTATACCAGTCTGAATCTAGCCCTTGAACCATAGTAAACAGCAGGCTACAGGAAGAGAAGAGCAGCTTAGGGGGGGTGAGTAAAAGCTAGTTACAAGACATATTTAGGGGAAAAAAGATCCTTTTTGTGTGCTAAGCTGCTCAGCTCAAATAAGCATGGAAACAAACCTGCTGAGGTTAGTGCTACATTCACTCTTCTCCCTGTGAGGAGACCTGATCACAATAGGCAAATACCTGTTGGGGTCCCACCAAAATCTGGGCTGTGGCCTTTTCCATGTGCAGGAAGAACCACCTGTAGTCATGGTATGAAATTTAAGTAGAGGTCTAGGTTAGGTACGGGGAGGGTTCTTACCCTCAGAGACTCGCTGGAATGCTTCACCTGCTGCCAAAGGAAACAGTGGGTGTGGCTAGTGTAATAGGATTTTGGGTTGGGCTGACTGTCGGTTTTCAGGCTGTGTGTGTGTAATGTGGGGAGAGATAGATTGTTTCAGCTACATTGAGAACTGTAGATCCTCCACAGTGCTGCCTAGCTCTGACTGCTCAGTGTCTCTGACAAACTCCTGGGCCCCAATTCTGAGGTGGATCCTCGGGAGGAACAGGCTAGGGAAGAAGTGGTAGGGAAAGGACCAATGTAGCTTTATACCACCCTTGCACCACCAGAATTCTGGCCCTCTTCTCAGCCAGTCCTAGTGTCATTTTTATTTTATGTACGTTACTCCCATATAATGGGGTGCAACAAATCTTGTGGCTTTATAGTAGGCCTTGGCTACACTGGCGCTTTACAGTGCTGCAAATTTTTCGCTCAGGGGTGTGAAAAAACACCCCCCTGAGCGCTGCAAGTTACAGTGCTGTAAAGCGCCATTGTAAACAGTGCCCTAGCGCTGGGAGCTAATCCCCACGGGGAGGTGGAGTGCCTGCAGCGCTGAGAGAGCTCTCTCCCAGCACTGGTGCCGCGACCACACTTGCACTTCAAAGCGCTGCCGCGGAAGCGCTCCCGCGGCAACATTGTACAGCTGCAAGAGTAGCCATACCCAGAGTCTGCACAGGCAGAAAGAGCTATTCAAGTGGTGAGTAATTAAAGCAGTAATCACTGGGCAGCTGACTCAGGTTAGGAACAGCACAACTGTTGCATCATTTAAATGCAGTCAGGACTTCTAATCATCCCAAAGTTGTTAGGTTAACTTCTCGAGGCTTTAATGCTAGCTGGAGTCTGTACTGATGAAAGCCAGCACTGAACTTCCTTGGCATGGGGGTTAGGCTAGGGGAGGAGCTGGTACTGGGATGGGCTGTTCAATAGCGATAATGTGTCTCAGGTATCTTAGTACAAGCTTGGATACAAGAGTAATGGGGCATGGGCCTGTAACACATACCCAAGTGTGACTTCAGCGGGATTGCTTGTCTAAGAAATACATGTGTGAGGTCTTGGATGTTCTTCTTGGCTTCTTGCCACTGAGGAGTGGGAAACTTTTCTGTGAGAGTGGTAGGACAGAGGCCAGCAATTTCTGCAGAATCTAAGCTTTCGTTATGCTTGCAAGGCAATCTACTAAAGGTGGACCTATGTGGTGCTTCCTCCCCATATGCAGTGGCCAGGATGCAAGAAGCAAGGGAAAAATCTCCTCCTCCTTCTCTCCAGAAACCAGAGTGGCTTCCAACTGATCAGACTCCTATTAGCCAGAACCCCTTAAGAAACCTCTGCAGGATGCAGGGACACTACAGGGCTATGCTAGGAATCCTAGGGCCCTCCTTCTTCCCAGCTGCTGGGGCTGTGGTGTGGGTTGGGCTTCTCAGGTGGCTGTTGTACCTGTGGAGAGAGGTGTTTCCCTACTTCTCACGTTTGTGTCTGAGAGCATCCTGCACTTAAGGATGAAATAAATACCTCTGATACAAATCAAGGAGTTGTACCAGTTCTCCTCACATTAAAGTGAGTTTAGTTCTGTCTCTAATTTCGTATAACTGGAAACTACAGCTGTCTGTGGGAGGGGTGGCTGGTCCACAGGCTGAAACTGCTCAAGACGTAGTCCGTTCTTGTGTCGTTGCTGGGGTAGGCAAGGGGTTCTGCTTTGGAGTTTTGGAAGAACTTCTTCTGGTTAATCGCCCAGTGTATTTACAGGGACATCCTTTTCCCCTTAATAGCATCTCATATGCTCTAGGATGGTGGGAGAAGGAATAGTGAATCTTTACATGCCAGAATGAGGACAAGAAATCTCTCCCCTTCCTCTGACATTGCTGTTGAAAGCTGAACACCACCAGTATTCATAGAGACATAAGGGGTGGGGGAGAAATACCTGTGTGTGGACCTAGCCCCTGCACTGCCTTGTTACCCTGCCATATGGCAGGGGACACATTTGGGACACACCTTCAGGGTTTTCACTCACAATTGGCATGATAAATGTGCACTAGAAGAGAGTGATTAGTGAAGGGGAGATGTGCTTGTTTGATATGGAAGAAAACCCTTTTTGTCCCTGAGAGCCACTTGAGATGTAGGAAGCACAAGTTTCTCTCTGCAATAATGGTGCTGAAGCCTAGGAGATCCTGATGAGCTGCTGTTAACATGCTGGTTAAGCAAGCTAGCGCTGCCTCTGAGAAGTGGTAACTTGCATTCCTTTTATCTTCTAAAACCTGAACAAAACGCTTTGGAGGTATAGGATGCCTTCCACTAATAACCCAACTCTGCTAGGAGGCAGGAAGGTATCATCCCCAGTTCACCTTTTTGGATCTGTTTCCTCATATGTAAAATGATTTGCCCAAAGTTCCACAGCCACTCGATGGGAGGAACTGGGAATAAACCCCTTGGTGCCCAGTTCTAGCTCCACACATTCCCTTGAGACCAACTTCCTCTCTTTTGGTAACATCTGGCCTGTCTCCCATGGGCTTTTGATGTCCTTTAGAAGTGGGGGGTGGGGTGGGGGCTAAATGGCAAAACCCAATATTTGAATAATTTGAATGAGACCTATCCATTCAAATCTGGGATGAGACCTTTTAAAACAAAGATTTGTGTAGACACTGGAGAATGCTTGACCCATCTGCTGCATTTCCCCTCTCTTCTAGCTGTTGAGCAATGCACCATGGACTGGCTGGCTGGTACCTTACACCGCACTTGGTGACTTTATCACTGGAGCCTTATGTGCTTAGTTTGCAAAGTGCATAGGAATGGAAGGTGCTGTATCAAATGCTAACTAATGTCAGTCACTGTTTGGACAGGTTTGTGCAGTATAAATGGAGGGCTCCTCAGTTTGTTTTAGATGGTAGTTTGCTTAATTATTTAAATAAAATAAGATGAATGGTAGTTGGCAGACAATAAAGAGTCCATTGTTGGGCAGCACCGCCAGGGACAGCTCCAGGCACTAGCCCAGCAAGCAGGTACTCGGGATAGCCAACGGAGAGGGGTGGCACATCCAGCAGTTTGGTAGGATTTCAGGGGCGGGTCCCTCACTCCCTCTCGGAGCGAAGGACTAGCTGCTGTGTTGCCGCCGAAGACTCAAGAGGTGGCGGTAGAGCTATGGATCGCAATCGCAGCTTTTTTTTGCTGCTTGTGGCGGCAAAACCCCTGGAGCCAGCCCTGATCACCGCTCACTCTGTAGCGTTTTGAGGGCTGGCAAGAAATATTTAATTTTGTTTCAAAATGTGGATCACTTTACATGATGAGCTTGGAGCAGAATAACCTCTTGGCCACTGGCTATGTATCAGCCTGGGCAAATCTGCTAATTTCTTGCTGTTGGCTAGTGAAATGGGCTTGAAGGACGACCGTACACCATGGATCCCTTTCCTTAAGTCACCATGTCATTCTTCACGTTTTCAGTATAGCATTTGGCAAGGCAGCCAATGCAATCTGGCCCACAGAACGCTGAAGAGGAGCATTTTGCCTCCTCAGCTCCTTCCATGGCCAACCCAGCATGCTAGGGGTCACTCCCATTCTCTTGCCTTTCTCCTAATTAAATGCATCAGACTTCTGTAACTATACTGGCAAAAACAGGCCCTGTATTTCTCCCCTAGTGGCCACTGGTGCAGCTCCACTTGTATTTTAGCGATGATGGAGGCAATAGCGTGGTGGAGCTCCGGGTGTCCATTACTGCAGCATCAGTAGATCCTACTTGGAATAAAAATGCCAAAGCACTGTCTGTCCTGCAGCTTCCCCCATTGCTGCCCTACGTGGAGCTGCTCCAGTGGTGAATGGTAGATCCCATTTTTTCCTGGTTTAGAAATGGCCCAGGAGGGTTCTCCTAGAATGTGACTCATGGCCTGCTGGTCCTGATGCAACTTGCACAGGTGCCAACTCTGTGTCAGTTTCAGCAAATTCCCAGCTTGACCCGCCTCCCTCGCTTTTCCTGGTGTCATGGACAAATCAGACACTGACACAGGCTTCAGGGTAAGGGGTGGTTAGTGGCGAGGAGCAGTGAACACAGGGTAGGCAGGGATTTGTGCCTACCAAAAATCCCAGCTGACAGAAACCCTTCTTGGTTCAGCGCTCCCAGTGGTCTCCTGGAAATGAACCAGTACCCAGGTGACTTCCACCTGGGCATTAACTCTTATCATAAAGGCTGGGGCAGAATTTGCTCTCCTTGTAAGATGAAGATGCTGTATTTCTCACCCTGAGGGCTGGTACTTCATTCATGTTTCCAGCCTCCCGAGACTATTGTATTCCTAGGGAAGGAACTGGGCCAGGTCAGAGTTTGTTGTGTCAGATGGCTGCCTTTCCCCGTTTTGTGTCAGTGCTCTTCAAGGGTTATGTGAAAAAACAAACCTCTTGTCCACTGGCCCAGCCATTTAAGTAAATACAACTAAAAAGCAAATAAGAACATGCTAATGGTCCTAGTATTGCCAGGGGTGGTTGTGCAACAGAATGCTGACTTCAGGGAGGCTGCCTGCTCCTGCTGTTAAACAGACTGCTCCTGAGAGCACTAGAATGCCAGCTATTACTGCTTTCTCTTAGCGCCAGTGTATGGTTGGGCCACTAGTAGACTGGTTCTCTCCTCTGCTGTAGTGGGTGACTGTAAAGGTATAAATAGCTGTTGCAGTAGCTGATGAGAAACCAAATCTTATGGAACAATATGAAGGGAGCATGCCTGTTTGAGTGTCTCCCCCCCCCCCCCCCCCCCCCCCCAACCACAGAGAAGAGGAAAATCTGCTTGCCTCAATTTTCTCTTAGCCTCTGATCTCTGTTGACCAGCTACAGGCTTTCAACTAGGAGACAACAAGTCTGCATGATATAATNCCCCTGCAGCCCCCCCCCCCGCCCCCCAACCACAGAGAAGAGGAAAATCTGCTTGCCTCAATTTTCTCTTAGCCTCTGATCTCTGTTGACCAGCTACAGGCTTTCAACTAGGAGACAACAAGTCTGCATGATATAATATTTCAAATGCTGAATATGGCAAAACAGAAATGTGGGTGGATGGCAAAGGATTAAACTTAACACTGGCATATGTCTAATAGGTATGAACCCACTTTAGCCTATGTGGCCATACACGTGGCTGATCAGCAACAATATAACTGGATATTCCTCTCCTCCTGATTGAGGTGCTGGCTTATCTGGCTCTCTTCTCAGGACTTTTTTTTTTTTGGTTGTTAATTTTCCCTCTGCTATCTTATTTTTTGATTACCTTCAGCTAGCTTATGTATGTTGTGACCCAGTGTGCCTGGGGTAGCCCTTACTGAAAATGCCAAGGTCAGGGCAGGCTGCAAAAGGGAGAGGATATGTTCCCAAAACTGGTGGTTAACACTGAAGTTAAACTCCCCAACCAGTCACAGACTGTGATTCTGATCCCCCACACTGGTTATGAAGAAACTACAAAAGAAATCACACAGCCCCCTTTATTGCATTCCAGTTCTCTGGATCCCAATCAGCACTTTGGTCCAGTACAGTGAGAAGTTATTTAAAAAATTCCGTTCACATACACAAAATGTTCTTCTAACCCCAAAGGGTCAGCCATGTTACCAGGTCTGTATAGGTTTGGATCTTACCCAAAATACCTTGCTGCCAACCAATCCTTTAGCATCTAAAATGAAAGGTTTATTACAAAGAAAAAAGAAAGAACAAGAAGAAGCAGTCAGATACATACAGAGACTTCAAAGTCCATATATTAGGTTCTTAGCAATATTGGTGAGTTTGCTGGCTTGAAAGTCCCTCTGGAACACATCCAAAGTTTGGATGGGTCATTCAGTCCTTTGTTCAGAGCTTCATTTGTAGAAAAGTTCCTCCAGAGGTAAGAAGCAGGATTGAAGACAACATGGAGATGATGCAACTGCCTTTTATAGTCTTTTGCCGTGCGGCTTGTACTTCCTCTGTCCCAAACACAAAGCTACCCAGCACATGACATGGAATTTTGGAAAAGCCTTAGTTCTCTATCCACGGACATACCATGTGCCTTGCTGATCCATAAGGTGTATTCCCTGGTTCCTTTCAACGGGTTCATTGTACAGTTGATGACCCTTGATGGGCCGTTGAACAGGCTTGGCAGTGCTGATGCCAATTTGTCTGGGAGTGCCACCCAGAAACACAGCACAAGCTTGAATACAGATATACCATCCATGTCTATAAGTCACAATACAAAGATGATACAAACAAGATTATTATACTTGACAAATCATAACATTTTCACAGATACCTTACATGGCGCATCTTGTCAGATTCCTTGCAATTTTATAATATTGGTATCACAAAGTGTTCCACATATTCCGTACGGTGTCACACATGTGGAGTAGGAGTCACCCAAGGCCATGGGGCTAATGTGATGACAGAGGCAGGCAAGAGGTGGACAAGATGGGTGCCTGGCTGAGGAGAAGTAGGCCAGAATGAATCGAATAGATGGCCCTCCCACATCTCTTGCTTTAGATGGAGCCCCATTGCACCACTCTGCTCTCAGTAATTCTGATAAATGAGCTTCCACTTTATGCCATGAAGCACAATTCTGTTCTCTATAGGTAGGAGCCTCATTAAAAGTCACCAGCACAGTCTAGTTGGGTAACTTGTCCTTCACATGAGGCGGATGCAACAATATTTAAGTATCTACATTGAGGAAGTAGCTGGGGACAACAGATAAGGGGAGTCGTATGGTATTTGCAAGAGCTACTCTATGAAAATTGCTGATGGTGGTTTCAGCCAGCAAAGGTCAGACGTGCTGGCAGAGCCTGATAGCGCTCACTTTCATATGTGAGATGTGGCTACAGTGGACTGATGGTGGGACCAGATTTTTAATAGAGGAGGGTTTTGTGCTGCTGTTCAAAGAAAGGGCTGGGAATTGGGGAGGCAGGTATACCATTTTAGCCTTTTAGCTGCCAGGACCTCACACCCTCTCCCACAGCCCTGAGCCACCTTCCACACCCCAAAACCCTCATCCCCAGCCCCACCCAAAATCCCACACCTCCAGCTGGAGCCCTCACCTCCCCCCGCACCCTAACCCCCCTCCTGCATCCCAGTCCCCTGCCCCAGCCCGGTGAAAATGAGTGAGAGTGGGGGAGAGCAAGTGACGCAGGGAGGGGGACAGGGCCTCAGAGAATGGGTGAGGGATGGGCATGGCCTTGAGGAGGGGAAGGCCTGAGGGCAGGCATGTTTGGTTTTGTGCGATTAGAAAGTTGGCAACCCTAGAGAGGGGGTCTCAAGCAGTGAGGTTTACGGGTCTCCCATCCTCGTAATCTCTCTCCAAATCCCCTTTTCCCTGGTCCTCTTCCCCCCATAGCCGGAAGGGGATTCAGAGGGCATGACTGGCCAGAAGAATGTCACCTGCACTTTTCAAGGTGACTGCTTGCTCTCTTCTTCCCCTCCAGGTCAGTGTCTCATGCTCAGCCTGTCCCTTGTGGTCAAGGCACAGAGGCTGGGTATCTTTTCAGGGCAGGTTACTCAGAAGTGACCCAAGCTGTGTCTGGTCTAAGATGAGGCACAGCTAGTGGAGCACAATAAATGACAAAACAGTTAGAGCAAGGCCCTATATTCTCACATTCTGCTTGGGGGTAGGGAGACGGGGACTGTTCCATAATTTGGCAACCCCTCACAAGTTAGGAGAGCCCCTTAGTCCATTGGTTTTCTGGCTCCCAGAAGCTTGCTGTCTGAATTCTGATTGGCTAGTTGTGGTAGCTGTATGTTAGCCTCCAGTGAGTTTTGGATGTCCCTTTCCTTGGGATTTGCAGGTTGGACACTGATTGCCACAGTTTAGAAGGAGTGTTTTTCAGTTTGCTTCCTCTCATCCATGCCCCTTCCCACACATGTGCACATCTCTCCCCATCTTCCCTGGAGGATAAGCCTGGGACAGAAATGAAAAAGAGGCAACTGTATATCTTCCTATCTGCAACGCTATTCAGTTCCTTTCTAGTTTGGAAGGATTTTCACTTTACAGACCTAATTTGTAACAGGGAGAATTTCAAACACAGCCTTAGTTTGAAATGAGGCAGACACAGATCATGCCAGCTGAGTCAAGCAGGCGAAGAGAAGACTTTTATTTCTATTCGTTAATCATTCAGGAAGGAGGGGCTGGCATTCCCCTTTGCTAGCCTCTCCCTCTTGTGCTGACACATTCGGTATGAGGCACAGAAGATGCAGGCTGGAAGCAGCCAGGTGAAGGATTTAGTGAAGGTTACATTTCAGGGCAAGCCATTATTTACTGAATGACAGAAGTGGGTTTTTAAAGACTTTTATTTCTAATTTGCTTTTTTCTCTTTACTAGGCACCCTTATAACCTCTGCTTAGGTGAGATATGTTAGTCTTGGGCTGGGATCTGCATCAGCCTCCTCACCCTCAAAATGGCCGTGAGCCTGTACCATCCCTACGCAGGCAGAGCAATCACAACATAAGTGTGTTTTTTCTGCAGCCTCCACTATCTCAGCCCCATGGAGTTGTGATTCATCAGGCTTTGTTCAGCAGGCTCATGTGTCAATGCCTTTGGCTGCCTGTAGACTCTCTAGGTTAAAGCTTTTATATGTAAGCAGTGTTTGGGGGGCTATTAGGAATTAGCTTGTACTGAGAGGAAGAGCAAATTGCCTAGTTCAGTCTAAGGCAGTATTGCGTTGGTAGGGCTAGTGCATTATTTTTCATAACCATTTTGAATTTTATCTGATTTACAGAGAATAATAAGAAAAAATGAAAATGTCTGTAGACCTCAGTGCCTTTTCCAAGTGGAGTAACAGGCTGTATCTCCATTCTTTAGCTGGGGAAACAAAGGCACAAAGCGGCCCGAGGTCACAGAGCAAGTTGATGGCCAAGTCAGGGATACCAGGTCCCGGTCTCTCAAGGTTCAATCCACCAGAGCACAGTTTCCTTAGCGATGCATCGAAGCTGCAAAGTTTAGATCCAGATATGAATTTCCCAAAGCTGGGGGTGTTTGAGAGCTTTGATTTGGGATAGGGTTTACGTTTTAGTAGGTGGATGTTTTCAGTATCTGGCATATGGCAGACCCTTTCATTAGTTCTGCATTAGGCTATTATGGAAATATATTGCCTATTTAAGTGATTTAAAGTGGGAGGCAGTTACATGAGCACTTCCTTTTAACAAATCTGAACATCTTTGAATTGGTGTCAAGCGTCCAGGTCAAGCTGTGGGCATGATGCAGTCATAGAAGAGAGGTGTGAAGAGAACAATATCTCATTGTTTGGGACTCCTCCATCTGCAGGAAAAGTGTCCTACTGCAGCTGTGATGGGATATGCGGGGCAGCCCAAGGGAAACAATAACTGTGTCAGAATGGACAGGGGCTGTCTGAGCTTGATGCACGTTGGTGTAAGTTTCTCTCTCTCGCCGGGGAAGTTCTCTGCCTTGCAAGCCCATACTAGGAGCTCTCTAAATCTTATAAACAATGTATATTTATAACTGACAGCTCAGCTGGGCTTGCTCAACTACTTCATAGCTGTTCCAGCATGCTGAAAAGTGGGGTGAGTCCAAAGAATAAATAATTGTTCCCTTGCAGAAGGTTTGTAAACTAGGTGTGTCCTGGCTCCAAGATACAGTTTTTAACCTGTGCTTATGTTTCAGATCAGTCCAGTTTTCTCATTTCCGTCGGCTAGTTTCTTAAATAATTGATTAAGCCCTGGTTTGATCACTGTCCTCCTCCCCTGGGGCCATTAAAGGACTTTGCTTGGTGGTTGCAACGTTGCAAGTGAATGTTGCTTAGGACAGGTCTACAGTACAGACCTGTATCCGTATAACTATGTCCCTCAGGGGTATGAAAAATCCACACCCCTGAGTGACACAGTTGTGACACAGTTATCTCTCTCACACACACACACACACCCACCCACCATGTAGACAGCAGTATGTCAGCAGTGGAGCTTCTCCGGTCGCCATAGCTACCACTTTTTGGGGAAGTGACTTAACTACACTGATGGGAGCAGCTGTCCGGTCGCTGTAGGAGCATCTTCCTTAAAGTGCTACAGTGGTGCCACTGCACCGGTGCAGTTATGCTGCTGCAGAATTGTACATGAAGACAAGTTCTAAGTTAGGCCCCGATCTTGCAGTTGGATCTGTGCATTCCCCCCGACAAAGTCTGTCAAGCTTTGTGTGGGCGCGGAGATCCACCTGCTCTGATCTGACAGCAGTACAGTGCCTGAGACCCAGACTCTCAAAGGTATTTGGTGCCTGACTTGCATTGGGGAATTAGGTGACTAGGGCCATAGGTGCAGACTCCGTGGGTGCTCCAGGGCTGGAGCCTATACGGGGGAAAAAATGGTTTTGCTGAGCACCCGCTGGCAGCCTTCCATCAGCTCCCCCAGCCCCTCCTGCCCGCTAGCAGGCCCCACGGAGCAGTGCATCCCTCCTGCCTGTCTCCTGCAGATGTTCCGCGGCATGCTGGAGGCTGGGAGGGAGGGGGGAGGAGTGAGGATGCTGCATGCTCGGGGGCGGGGATGGAACTGGGCAGGAAGAGCATAGCAGGGTGGAATTGGGGCAGGATGGGGCGAGCGTGGGGCCTTGGAGAAGGAGTGGAGTCAGGGCAGGGCTAGGGCAGAGCCAGGGGTTGACCACTCCCTGGCAATTTGAAAAGTCGGTGCCTGTGACTAGGGCTATGGCTCACTACACCTTCTGTGTCTCAGTGGTGTGAATAACCCCCCCAGTCCCTGAGCGACATAAGTTAAAATGACCGAAGCGCTTGTGTGCACAGCACTATATCTGTGAGAGCTTCTCCCACCCACATGGCTTCTGCCGCTTGCGGAGGCATAGATGCTGGAACAATTTGCATAGTGGAGGTGCTGAAAGCCATTGAATAAAACTGTAAATTCTGTATATGATGGAAACTACTTCAAACCAGGGGGTGCGGCAGCACCCCTCGTTCCAGTACCTACACGTGAAGGTGGTTTATTGTGCTGATGAGAGCTCTCTCCTGGCAGCATAGAGTGTTGTCACCAGATGTGCTGCAGCGGTGCAGCTGTACCACTGTAAGTGTAGACATGCAACACTGTAAGTGCAGATACCTTTGTGAATATGAGCCTCAGGTTCTAAAGTCTCCTTTTAACATAAAAATGAGTAATTTTTAGTTCATCAGTCTGAAATGTAAAGCTTTAGACTTTTTTTCTCCATTTTCCTCTATGAATATTGCACTAGGGGTACTTCTGCATAGTGCCTTTCCTCCCACAAGCTCAAACTGCTGTATACACACTTAGGGCATGGCTACACTTGCGAGTTAGAGCGCATTAAAGCAGCCCCGGGCGCCTTAACTCCCAACTCGTCCACACTGGCAAGGCACTTAGAGCACCTGGACTCTGCAACTGGAGCGCTCCTGGTACTCCACCACCATGAAAAGCATAAAGCTTGTTGCGCCTTGGCTGCAACACTGCAGCATCAGTGTGAAGGAAGTGTTGCATTACTGTGCTTTGATCGACCTCCAGAAACATCCTGTAACCTCTTAAGTCAAGTGGCTACTCTTGTCATTGTTTTGGAATCGGCTGTAGGAATGTGGATATGCCCTTTCAAAGCTTAGTTTCTGACAGCTGACATGCTTATCTGCTCTGGGACAAAGCAAGCCATTAGGGTGGAATGTTGCTTGGTGTGAGTGTGTGAGAGAGAGGTGGTGGTGGGGGGGGTCTGAACTGACAAGAGAGCATGCTGACACACTCAGCACCCCAAAAAAACACACTCTCTCTCTCCCCCCACATACACACAACACACTCCACCCCACCCCCTGCATTTGAAAAGCACATTGCAACCACTTGAATGCTGGGATTGATACCACAATGCACTGCTTTGTGATGTTGCAAGAGCTGCTAATGTGGCCACATCAGTGCGCTTGCAGGTGTCAGTGTGAACAGACTGCAACTCTTTCCCTACTATGCTCTCCGAAGGCTGGTTTAACTCAAAGTGCTCTACATCTGCAAGTGTAACCATGCCCTTATTAAGGCTTGCAGTCCCCGTAAGCTTAGGGCTTGGCTACATTAGAAATTTCAAAGCGCTGCCGTGGCAGCGCTGTGGGAGCGCTGCCATGGCAGCGCTTTGAAGTGTGAGTGTAGTCAGAGCCGCAGCGCTGGGAGAGAGCTCTCCCAGCGCTGCTTGTAAACCACATCCCTTACGGGTATAGAGTGCAGCGCTGGGAGCCGTGCTCCCAGCGGTGCCGCCCTGATTACACTGACACTTTACAGCGCTGCATCTTGCAGCGCTCAGGGGGGTGTTTTTTCACACCCCTGAGCACGAAAGTTGCAGCGCTGTAAAGTGCCAATGTAGCCAAGCCCTTAGTCAGGAATCACTTGACCCAGCACTGAATGCACTCACCTCTGAGGAAAAGCACAGGAGCTGTTTAACAGGGCAACAGCTTAGGACAAGAAGCCAAGCATACTGTGTTGAGCTGAAAGAGCAAAGTGAGTTTAAGGGAACCAGACTGTGACTAGCTGAATTAGAATTATGCTAGGATACTGTGATGAGTGTCACTGCTTTTACCACACCTTCTGTAAGCTCTGTAATTACCACAGGTGTTAATGAGCTCGGTTTAGCATCTAACCTAGGACTGTCAAGCGATTTTAAAAAAAATTAATTACAATTTATCTCACTGTTAAACAATAATAGAATACCATTTATTTAAATATTTTTGAATGTTTTATACGTTTTCAAATATATTCATTTCAATTACAATACAGAATACAGTGTACAGTGCTCACTTTATTTTATATTACAAGTATTTGTACTGTTAAAAAAAGGGAAAGAAATAGTATTTTTCAATTCACCTAATACAAGTACTGTAGTGCAGTCTCTTTATCGTGAAAGTTTAACTTACAAGTGTAGAATTATGTACAAAAAAACTGCATTCAAAACCAAAACAATGTAAAACTTTAGAGCCTGCAAGTCCACTCAGTCCTACTTCTTGTTCAGCCAATCGCTCAGACAAACAAGTTTGTTTACATTTTCAGAAGATAATGCTGACCACGTCTTGTTTACAGTGTCACCTGAAAACAAGAACAGGCATTCTCGTGGCACTGTTGTAGCCAGCATCACAACATATTTACATGCTAGATGCACTAAAGATTCATATATCCCTTCATGCCTCAGCCACCATTCCAGAGCATGTGTGTCCATGCTTATGACAAGTTCTGCTCAATAACAATCCAAAGCAGTGTGAACCGACTCATGTTCATTTTCATTATTTGAGTCAGATGCCACCAGCAGAAGGTTGATTTCCTTTTTTGGTGGTTTGGATTCTGTAGTTACCGCATCAGACTGTTGCTCTTCTAAGACTTCTGAAAGCATGCTCCACACCTCGTCCCTCTCAGATTTTGGAAGGCACTTCAGATTCTCAAACCTTGGGTCGAGTGCTATGGCTATCCTTAGAAATCTCACATTGGTACCTTCTATGCCTTTTGTCAAATCTGCAGTGAAAGTGTGCTTAAAATGAACACATGCTGGTTCATCATTTGGGGCTGCTATAACATGAAATATATGGCAGAATGCAAGTAAAACAGAGATGGGGACATACAGTTTTCCCCCAAGGAGTTCAGTCACAAATTTAATTAACACATTTCTTTTTAACGAGTGTCATCAGCATGCAAGCATGTCCTCTAGAATGGTGACCGAAGCATGAAGGGGTATACGAATATTTAGCGCATCTGGCATGTAAATATTTTGTGAAGCTGGCTACAACAGTGCTTTGAGAACGCCAGTTCTCACTTTCTGGTGACATCATAAATAAGAAGCGGGCAGCATTATCTCCCGTAAATGTAAGCAAACTTGTTTGTCTTAGCGATTGGCTGAACAAGAAGTAAGACTGAATAGACTTGTAGGCTCTGAAGTTTTACGTTGTTTTGTTTTTTGAGTACAGTTATATAACAAAAAAAATTCTACATCTGTAAGTTGCTATTTCATGACAGATTGCACTACAGTATTTGTGCAAGGTGAATTGAAAAATACTATTTCTTTTGATTATAAATATTTGCACTGTAAAAATGATAATCAAAAATAATATACACTTTGATTTCAGTTACAACTCAGAATACAATATATCTGAAAATGTAGAAAACCATTCAAAATATTTAATAAATTTTAATTGGTATTCTATTAACAGTGTGATTTAAAACTGCGATTAATCACAATTAATTTTTTTTAATCACAATTAATTTCTTTGAGTTACATGAGGTAACTGCGATTGATCGACAGTCCTAATCTGACCTAAAATATGAGGCCCTCCAGAGGTGCTGTGCCCTCATCGATGTGCTGGTAAGGTCAGCACTATGACCTCCGCCACATCCTGTTGACCTGAATGGGAGTCTTTCCGTTTACCTCAGTGGGCTTTGAAACAGGCCCATAGTGCAGGTGTCTCCCAAGCCTCTGCATGCTGGCTGCCTTATGAGATGTGACAGAATTGGGGCTGACAGATTCTTCCCAAAAGTGAGAGGGGAGGCCCCACCCCCTTTGTGGCCCTGCCCCTCCACTTTCCCCCCAAGACCCTAACCAATCCAGAAGCCGGAGCCAGGCCAGGGAGTGGGGGCCTCCACCTGCCCATGGTTGGGGCTGAGAGCAGCCCCCGCCCAGGCAGATGGACGGTCCGTGGCTCTCCATAGCTGCCCATGTGGCTCTTACCCCGACCTGGCTCCAGCTTCTGGTCTGGCCTGGGGATGGGGCCTCGGGGGCCATGGTGAGAACGGCGTGGGCAGCTGTGGGGAGCCACAGATCCTCCGTCTGCCGTCGCTGGGTGGTCTGGAGGTGGGCAGGCCAGGGGATGCTCTCTGGCCTTCCCACCCTTGGCAGGTGGAGGGTCTGCAGCTCCCCAGAGCTGCCCAGGCTCCCCGTGCCACTCTGACCCAGGCTGAGCTCCAGCTTCTGGCCTGACTGGGTACAGGGCCTTGGGGGGGGAAGCAGAAGAGCAGGGGGCTATGCCCGTGGTGAAAAGTGGGTGGGCCATGGCCCCTTGGCCCCCCTCTGTTCTAGTGCCCCTGGACAGGATCACAGCACAGGCTGGTACAGAACCTTGCAGGTGCAGAGACAGAACCATTGCTCAGATTAGAGGACATCTAGCTCCCATCTCCTCTGGAGTCCAGAGAAGTGGGTCTTGCAGTGCATCAATGAATCATTTTGCTAGTGTTAAAAAAATGGAAATGTGGAAGAGGAGCCTGAGTGCATATCAGTGCTCACAGTGGGGCACAGTTCTGCATAAGCTAGGCAAAAGCCAATAGAAGCACTGATGCGCCTGCGTATGTTAATACTCTGCATGGCCCTCTACCTGCCATCCCTAAATGTCATAGTGCTCACAGCAGCACCTGTTAGATTTGGGATTAAATTTCTAATGCTTTGCCTATGTATGCAGAACATCTCATCCTGCTTGAATTGCTCCATTTTTACCTTCAAGTCGCTTACTTCAAAGTGGGAATTATTATCTTGCAACTATTTTTGGTTTTAATTGACTCATTAAAATTAGAGATGAGGCCTAAACCAAAATCTCAGGCCCAAACCTCACCCCTGTGCTCAGATCTGTAAGCGCATGATCCAGATCTGAACTTGTGTAGCTGCCTTCCGTGGTGTACATTTCTCTGTAATGCTTCTGACACACTGTTTTTGGTGGATTGCCTCTTTCCGTTACTAAGGAGCGTGCCTTCCTAATTGCCCATTGTGAGGCCATCCATGGTGGAGAGCAGTTGTGTTCAGTTGCAGAATGTTACTGAGTTGCTGAGCACACTTGTGCTCGCTCGTTCGCGTGCTCTCTCTCTCTCTCTCTCTCTCTCTCTCTCAGACTTTGTTCATTCTTGGTCATTTTCCTTAGTCTAAAATAAGTGAACTAGGTGAAGAAATAAATGTTTGAAGTTTGCATATGGGGAAAAGATGGCATCCCCATATCTATGATTCAGAGCAAAACCCTGGACTCTAATACTTCTGGATTTGGGGAAAATTGGTATCTGGATCTAAACTCCGCCACCCTTTTATTTAAAACATACCTTTAATATTGAATTCTCTTGCCCCGCCCCCACCACCCACTCCTTGACATCAACCAGACAATACTGTGGGCTTTGTCAACTGTTTCTGAAATTTATCTAGGATGTCACTTTGAAGGGACTAGAAATTGTATTGAAGAATCCAATTTCTCTTGGGTTGTTACCTTCTTATTCTCTCCTAGGTGACTCCTGGCAGCAAAGCAGCAATAGCCAATTTATGTATAGGAGATGTCATCATGGCAATTGATGGGGAGAACACAGATAACATGACACACTTAGAAGCACAGAACAAAATCAAGAGCTGCATAGATGAGATAACTCTGACAGTTGGCAGGTAAGTCACTGAGAGGATGTGCTCATCCTGGGGGCAACCGTTGTTGTGTTGTACTTTGATGGCAATAATATTTGATTTAGCTTATCTGTCCTGGCCTCTTTCCTGGGTTAAGTGGCATGGTTTGGACTGCAACAATGAATTGCGGGTCAGCCTTTAAACTTAATGCTGTTTGCATGTGTTCACTGCTCTTTGGCACAATGAAAACAGCAGTCCAAGTGGCCAATGGGCTGATAGTTGGACACGTTGGTAGGCCTGTCCTGTGACTCCTGACAGGAGGAAACCGAAGGAAGGTAAGTAGCTGGGATCTTTTCATCCTAGTGGACGTGTAAGACCAAAGTAATAGCACTCTAGCAGACCCTGAGTTTTATTTTTAAGCACTAAGATACCCCTGTCGTTGTAGTAACTAATAATCAAGGTGGAAGAGTAATCACGAGCATGTATCTTCATGATGAATTAATTTAACACTATGTGGCTGCCTGCTGTGTGAGCTGTTAGCCAGCCAGTTCTGGCCATATACAAGGATACTAGCAAGAGTTAGATGTACCTTTTTAAAGTTTAATAGAAATGCTCACTCAAACAATGCAGACTGACATGGTGCTGAATTTCTTTCAGTAGCTCAGTGCTTCTGCCTTTCATTACTTTTGGTGGCCCATGATGAACTGTACTTGAAGTGGGATGCATGCAGCTCGACAGCAGCCCATGTGGGTGACTTCAAGAATAGCATTGCAAATGGCCAGTGTATCATTTGAATGTGAACTCACCTGTTGAGTTCTAGGAATGAAATGCCCTCAGTAATCAGGGAATAGCTGTGCAAACCACGGCCTTTGTGTCTGTTAGATAAAATGATTTATTGGACCAACTTCTCAAGCTTTTGAGCCACACACACCTCTTCTGTCACCAACAGCAGTTGGTCCAATAAGAGATATTACCTCACCCACCTTGTGTCTCTAATATCCTGGGACTGACATGGCTACAACTACATTGCATACATGTTAGATAAAATATCCGTTTAGTACCCTTGTAGCAGAGAGGGAGCAGTAAAGTCATAGAATGCTGCACTAGTTGAGACTAAAGGAAAGACGTGAGTAGCCTAAGGAGGCTGTTCAAACTGGCTTTAAATGTCCCTGCGTAAGCTCCACAGATGGTTTGATAAAGTCTTCAGCATTGTGGGTCGCAGCTGAAGTTCCACCTGAAGCCTAGGTATCTGTGTCAGATACCATTGCATGGATTCATCTTAACCTACAAGAGCCATAAAGAGTTCTGCTTTAGTTCTGCCACTGAGCCAATCCTGAGTCGTCGTAGGGCACAGACGTCTCACCTCATCTTCCATTCTGAGCTCTCGGGAGAGAGACTTCTCGTTTCCCCTGCCACTCCCAGCCTGGCATTTGCACCATATTCACACAGAGGCACAGCAAAGGGGAAAGTGCAATCTCCTTCTGCTAGGCCCATTGTTTTTTAAAGATCTGGGGTCTGATGTTTCAGAGGTACCAAGGACTCGCAGCTCCCATCGACTTCATTTGTCACTTCTGGAAATTTGGTCCTTAGAAGCCTTCTTTGTTGCTCCTCTTTCCTCCGCAATAAGCTTTCAATCCTCTCTTCCTGCTTTGCCAGTGTCCTTGGAGTTGTCTCTCTGAGGTGGTGCTGGGGGACTTGTTGGAGGGGCAAGGGGGTTCCACAGCCAAGGGCTGATCCGCGGTATTGAGAATTCTAAAGTTGTTTGGTTATTTCCAATAGTTCACCAGGCGCTTCCCAGTCCAATAAGAGGTCGTGCTCCCTGCTCAAAGGAGCTGACACTTGAAAGCTGGGAGCAGGGGACTGGGTTCAGTGAAAGTGGTGTGACTAGCCTGGGTTAGGCCTGCCATTTCTCATGATCAGGACGGTGCAGAATATAACTTGGAAGCCCTCTTGCTGCCCTTGCTGCCCTTTTGAAGTAGCCTGTTTCTCCCTGGGTGGGTCTGGTTGGCCGGCAGTTGAGGAGGGCAGAGCTGGTAGAGCCTGTGGGTAAGTGCACCCTTACAGATCATTTAGTCTGTTAAATGTATGTGCTAATATTAATCAGCGAGTCATTTACTTTATGGCTGCCCTTTGCACATTTCATTAGAACGGAGCAGGGAAGCATCACAGCAAAATAATTTTAACCAGCTGGGCAGGCATGCAGAGCTGGGCAGTGGATCTGAATGGACATAATCCAACTTAGTTTTGCAGTGTGCTCTCCATACAGAGCATCACCAAATGCTCAATGAGACCATCTTCTATTGTGCTGATGCACTCAGGAAATGAGTGCCATATGCCAAAACGAGTTCCATGCTTCGTCCTGGGGTTTGTGGTCCGCATTGCCCCAGAGGAGCACAGCTGTCACACTGGTTCAAGAAATTTGGTCTTTGTAGTTGGGGCTTGATCTATGAGTTGCTTTAAAAATCAGGACCAAGTTCTTAGACTGGCATCAGAAGCTTCCTGGGAGCCAGTGGAGAGGGATTTGAGTCCAGGCATGATGTGCTCATGACACCCTAGTTCATGGAGAAGGTGCGCAGATAAAGTCTGTGCATCATCTTCAGAGTCATCCTTCAGCTACAGTAATCCAGTAATCCAGCCTGGAGGTGATGAATGCATGGATTACTGTGACCAGGTTTTCTTCTGGGAGAAGAGGATGAAGTTTCCTAATAAGCTGGAGGTGGAAGAAGGCATTTTTGGAAACTGATGCTACCAAGCTTAGTGAGGAGTAAAACCAGAGCCCGGGGCTTCACTGCACTTTGACAAATGGGGCCTGTGAGCCTTCAATGGAAGGTGGAGACGCTAAAGCTGATCTTGCCTGGATTCAGCTTTAGCCAGCTGCTCTTCATGGAGGAGCTGATTCCCTGTAGGCATTCTGACATGCCAGGAGTGGCGGAGTTGTCAGTTGAGACTGAAGCTATGTAGTTGTTATGTTGGCATCTTGTTGACAGCTGAGCCTGTGGGGTGTCACTACCTCACCCAGAGGTCTCGTATAAAAGTGGGAATAGTAAGGATCCTGTGGTATCCCGCCAATGAAGTCCTTCAGAGCGGAGGAGCAGTTGCCCATCATCACACTCTGAGTTCTGTAGAGAAGAATGATTGGAGCTGCTGTAGTGCTGGGCTGTCTACTCCTGCTGCGTCATGTAGATGGGTTAACAGTTCCTTGTGGTCCACTGTGTCAAAGGCTGAAGAGAGGTCCAGCAGTGGAGCATGGAGATCTTACCTGTGCCCATGGCCAGGAGAGTCTTGCCTTTTAGGGTCACTAGAGCTGACTCTGCGCTTTGGCATGGTCTGAGCCCTGATTGTGGGGCATCCAGGATGTTGGTTGATGTCATGTGTTGTTGGAGCTTGTTGCTGCCTTCTTTCTCAGTTAGTTTGCCCAGGGACGGGAGGTTGGAGACTAGTAGTGGAAAAGGTTCCTCAGGGCTGGGTTGAGTGTTGGCTTCTTGAGGATAGGGGAAGTTACTGCATTTTCCAAGGAGCTTGTTAGGTATGTTTCTCTGAAGAACGCGTTAACTGTTTCCATTAGTAGTGGACATAGTTGTTCTTCACTGGCTTTCACTGGCCAGGAGGACATGGATCCGTTTCACAGGTTGTGCTCTAGCATTTTTCAGGGCTTATCATAGAAATGTAGGTCTGGAGGAGTCCTCAAGAAGTCATTCAATCTAGTCCCCTGTGCTGTGGCGGGACCAAGTAAACCTAGATCATCCCTGACGGGTGTTTGTCCAGCTTGTTTTTAAAAGCTTGTAGTGATGGGGACTCCACGACCTCCCTTGGAAGCCTGTTCCAGAGCTTAACTACTGTTAGAGTTAGAAAGTTTTTCTTAAACTCTAACCTAGACTCATAGACTCGTAGGTCAGAAGGGACCAATATGATCATCTAATCTGACCTCCTGTGCACAAAGCAGGCCACAGAACCCTACCCATACACTTTTATAACAACCCCTAACACATGACTGAGTTATTGAAGTCCTCAGAAATGTGGTTTGAAGACCTCAAGTTGCAGAGAATCCACCAGCAAGTGACCCATGCCCCACGCTGCAGGGGAAGGCGAAAAACCTCCAGGTCCCCTGCCAATCTGCCCTGGAGGAAAATTCCTTACCGACCCCATATATGGCGATCAGCTAAACCCTGAGCATGTGGGCAAGACTCACCAGCCAGCACCCAGGAAAGAATTCTTTGTAGTAACTCAGATCCCATCCCATCCAACATCCCCTCACAGACCATTGAGCAGACTTATCTGCTGATAATCCAAGATCAATTGCCCAAATTAAACTATCCCATCATATCATCCCCTCCATATACTTATCAAGCTTAGGCTTAAAGCCAGATAAGTCTTTTGCCCCCACTACTTCCCTTGCTACCTAAATCTCTCTTGCTGCAGATTAAGCCCATTACTACTTGTCCTAGCTTCCGTGTACATGGAGAACAATTGATCACCATCCTTGTTATAACAGCCCCGAATATATCTCAAGACTGTTATCAGATCTTCCCTCAGTCTTCTTTTCTGAAGACTAAACATGCCCAGTTTTTTAACCTTTTCTCATAGATCAGGTTTCCTAAAGCTTTGATCATTTTCTTGAACTTTGGTGTGTGTGAAGGGGCCAAATGCAGTCAGAGGGGATTAGGGGAGCTGAGGATGGAGGTAATGCAAACTGATCCAGTTTTCTTTTCCAGTTAGTTCCATACGTATCCAGTTGATCTGAATGATGAAGTATGCCGACAACTCTTCACATAAGCCAATGCTTGGATCTGGTCCCTGAGCTAAGCAGAATGGGTTGATGAGCCTGTTCGCTGTGTGAAATAGCACTGCTGGCTGAGATGACTGGCTCAGTAGTCCTACGGCTGTGCTGGGCAGAGCATCAAGGACAGTCAGCACAGTGGATGCAATGTGCTTGGCCACTGGAAGGCTTCTTGTGGGAGAGGAGTCCCTTGCTCCCAAGTGACTTGTCCAAACTCTGTCAGCAAGTTGATGGCAGGGATAGAGCTTAGGAGCTCCTGGCTCCTCCACTTGTGGTGCCTAGTCCGTGTCATTCATGCTCCTGGTCTGTTGAGAGAGTGTTCCTTTGTTCAGAGTCAAAAGAAAGGAAGATGGAAAACAGAGTGTTAAGCTGAACTCTTCCTGTAAGTGTTTCTATGGGCTTTTGCTTCTGGAGGAAACTGCCATAATGGCTTAAATGAATGGTGTTTGTGGGGCAAGAGGTACTTCACTCACTCCTTTTTCTGGAGTGTCAAATAAACCAGCAGAAAACAAAAGCCCCTAAAGACTATCCACAGGGGCTCATTGGAAATGGAAACAGATAATACAGCTGGTAAGGAGACTATTAATAATCCCAGATGGCTTCTCCGCAAGCAAAGAACGTGACTGCAGTCAGGTATGCAGAAGTATTCCACCAAGCCGTGAGACAAATAGGCAGACCAAAGCCAGTGACTGCCCATGCCTGCAAAGCTATTCATAAGGTGCATGGAGCAGAAAACTGGAACAATTCCTCAGCTGCGTTCCTCCGTGGGGAGGGAGCTGTTCAAAAACAGAGAACCAAAAGCCCAGTATCAAGATGCTTTTCTGGAAACAAGTAGGATCTTCAGGGTTAGGTTCAGCTCCATAAGCCCTAATGAAGTGTTAACAGTCCTGCTGATCTGCAGCTGAAATTTATACTTTTACCATGATGCCTCACTGGCTATACAAGGGTATTACTGACAGAGGCAGGTTAATATTTACTGGGGCCTTGGGCCCAAATAATAATAATATTGCCTCAGCAGGTCCTTCTTCTCTCACCATGAATGGTCCCTCCACCCAGAGGTCATCAGGACCATCTTCTACAGGTGGGGGAACTCCTCAAGTGGACCTATTTGCTACCAGGCAAAACAGAAAATGCCACCGATTTTGCTCCCTAACGGGTCTCAACAGCGGTTCACTATCCGATGTCTTTCTTCTGTAATGGGCAGGTGACCTGATGTATGCCTTCCCACCTATCCCACTTATCATCAAGGTCCTTCTGAAGATCAAGAGGGACAAAGTGTAAGTCATTATGATAGCCCTGGCATGGCCTCACCAGTATTGGCTCAGCATGCTCATGGACTTAGTGGTGGAGCCCCATAGATGCTTTCCCAACAACCCAGATCTGCTCTCATATGACCACGGATGGTTGCTGCACCCAAACCTTGCCTCCCTGCACCTGACAGCATGGATGCTGTGTAGCCAAGCCTTGAGAAACAGGCCTGCTCTGCACAGGTCCAGCAGATCCTATTAGAAAGCAGAAAACCCTCCACCAAGCAACTTACCTGGCTAAGTGGAAGTGCTTTGCCTGCTGGGTGTCCGAACAGAAATTTTCTCCAGCTCAGACTTCTTTACAATCCATTCTGGAATACCTGCTCTGTTTAAAGCACCAAGGTCTGACAGCCATATCAGCTTCCTACCCTGAATGTGAGGGTGGAAAGCTGATATGGCTGTCAGACTTTGGTGCTTTAAACAGAGCAGGTATTCCAGAATGGATTGTAAAGATCAGTCTTCTCTCATGAAATGACAATCAGATTCCTTAAGGGTCTTGAAATATTCTTCCTGCGGATCTGTGATCCAGTCCCTCAATGAGATCTCAACCTGGTCTTTTCCAGGCTCACTGGTACTTGCTTTGAGCCCTTGGCTTCTTGCTCTGCCCTACATCTATTCCAACGAGGAGAGGCGTCTGCATACTCTCGACATCAGATGTGTCCTGGCCTTCTACCTTGAGTGAACCAAACCCTTCCACGGGTCTGCTCAGCTTTTCATTGCAGTGGCTGACAGAATGAAGGGACTCGGGTGTCCTCTCCAAGAAGTTTTGTCCTGGATAACCACCTACATCTGTACCTGCTACAAGCAGGCAAAAGCTGTGTCTCCACCGATGTTGACAGCTCATTCAACAAGAGCAAAGGCGTTGCAGCAGCTTTCCTGGCATGTGTCCCAATCCAAGATTTCTGCAGGGTCACGACATGGTTGTCTGCCCATACCTTCATGACCCACTATACCATCACTCAGCAGGCTCGAGACAATGCTGGCTTCGGCGGAACGTTATTACAATCGATGCATCCATGAACTCCTGCTCACCTCCAGTGGCACTGCTTGTAAGTCACCTGACATGGAATGGACATGAGCAAGCACTCGAAGAAGAAAAACGGTTACCTGCCTCTCGTAACTGTTGTTTTTTGAGACGTATTGCTCTTGTCCATGCCATGACTCACCCTCTTTTCCCTCTGTTGGAGTTCCGGCAAGAAGGAAGCGAATGGGGGGAGCCAGTAGCATCCCTTATGCAAGCACATACACGCATGACTCTAGAGGGTGCCAGAGACAGCCCTATGGATATCACTGGGGGGGAAACTTCCAGTGCTGGTGCATGTGGTGAGCCTACACCCCTGACGTGAATGAACATGAGCAATACATCTCGAAGAACAGCAGTTACGAGAGGTAGGAAACCGTTTTATGCTTGTTTTTCCACATTCTCAGATACCAGGATGGAATGTGGCATAGAGCAGGGATTCTCTATATTTTTCTTTGAGGTCCCCCCACACCCTTCCAAACAGGCTATAAAAATTCCAGGGCTCAGCTGGGTGGGGAAGGGGAAATGAGGCTCCTGGTTTCAGCTGCAGTGGGAGACAAGTGGTGATCAAAAAATCATCTCAACTTGGGTAGTTCCTTTTGTTAATGGAGCATAGAGCCTTTCACTTCTGAGTCACCAGCTCATATCAGTGGTAGCAAACCATGTAACTATTTGGTGGCCTATATGAAATGAGGATCATTTGTCTAGTTCCTAGTAGTCAGGTGGCCATGTTACATGTAAAGAATTCAGGATTT
Organism: Chelonoidis abingdonii; assembly: GCF_003597395.2. Lineage (NCBI taxonomy): Eukaryota > Metazoa > Chordata > Testudines > Testudinidae > Chelonoidis > Chelonoidis abingdonii. The sequence goes on from NC_133784.1 coordinate 15,889,114, forward strand.
AGCCCTGAGTACTTTATTTTGTACCATTTCAGTCATGTGTAAATGAGTTGCTTTGAAGTTGATATGATCTGTCTTTTCTGAGATTTGTCTTTGACGGCTTAAGCTACAATACAAAACATCATGTGAAGCTGAAGAAGGTCAGGGCCAGGGTCAATGTGCCAAGCTGCATCTTCATATTCTCTATGTACCAAGAGCAATAACACCTGCACCTTGTGTGAGCATAAAATCTACGGATCTTAATTTTTGGACCTAAATAATTTTAGAGTGGATAACCTGGAGCCCGGCGTGGTTCCTGAGGTCTACAAAACATTTGAGAACCCAAGATTGGGAGGGGAAACTGCCCCATGGTTCAGGTCTAGTGTTAGTGATTTTTACAATCATGTTCTAGTTAATGATTTTTACAGTTGTGGGTTTGAATCCAGATCATGGATTTTAATCCAATTTACAGAGCTAAGTACTCGGATACTAATGGTAGTGGGAACTGCATACATCACTAGATAGATGAGGATCTCCATTTTATGAAGTGGAGAGCAGAATGAAACACTGATTCATGATCTTCATGATATTAATAAGCTTCCAAAAGCCATGAAAGTGTCATGCAAGTTTATTCCTAACCTTACAAATAAGTGTGCGTCTCTGCCATGCGACCAGCTTATTTTAATGGGAGTAGTGTGGCTGAATTTCCTCTGGCTGTTTAAAAATAGTGTAAACATAGAGAGTTGGATAGACACAAGCAGTTCTGGTAAAGGAAATGCTGTTTGTGCTCTGTACTTGATTATGAATATCAACAGCATTCTGATGTTTCCTGTTTCGGTATTTTCCTTAATGATGGTAATAGCTCAAAAATATTTCAGACCAGATTGTAGGCAGGATAACAGCTTGTGGGAGTGGATCAAATTTCTGTCCAAAGAAAACATGCTTGTTTTGTTCTCTCACCCAGCAGTGAAAATTCAGCTCTGGTAGATGTCCACTAGCTTCTGAGGAGTTAACACCAAGCATGAATTGGTCTGCTGAGTGTGCTCTTCTGAATGCACTGCCTGCTGTTTTGCTCATTGACATGACAACACCCTTTGGAGGGTTCTGTTTTCTGCCATTTGAGTGTGGTAGCTCTAGAATGTTGACACGCATGCTGAATTCCTACTTAGGTTAGTGTGACTAGCTAAGAGTTTATGCCTGTTAGCATTTCCATTCATTCATTCACTGTAATTTTGTCCAGTTCAGGTGGGAGGGGATTTTAAAAAGCAGTTCCCAAGTATAAAAGTAAAATTCTCTTCTAAGTCACTGCTAAAGCTCCCACTGTCTTCAGTGGTGGACAGTCAAGCTCCATATCTCATGCTCCTTTCATAGTCAAAAACAGAGAAAACAAAATCCCTGATCTGTAACAGCTGGCAAACTCCAGCAGACTCAAGACTGTTCCATCTTACTACATATATAAGGAAGTACAGTCTTCATTGCCTCCATCCCCAAATTCCCCCTCTGGCTCTGTATTTATTTCAGTATCCAGAGGTGCTGCTCTTTATTGATTAAAGAGAATGACTTCAAAACCAAAATCCTGGATCAAATCTGATTTCAGATCAGGACTGAAAGCTTGAACCAAAGACCCTTTCCAGACTTTTTGAGAAAAGTTTGGATTCTCCACCCAAATTTTTATCACCAAGTTCATGAGTTTCACAACCAGGGTTTTGCACCTGCTCTATCCTTTGGAGAGATGAAGTTTTGGTTCTGTCACTGGACTCTTTGATCTGAACTCTTGTCCTGTTTTAATTGGGGTTTCTGCTCTTTTTAAATTGAGATTCTTGAGCAAAGCAAAATATCTTTTCCCAGCTGTATATGATCAAAATGAGCATGTGATTTTTTCTTTAAGGGTATAAGAAGCAGGAGAGAAGTGGCAGATAGGAGAGCACCTCCAGGACACTGAGAACTCAGACTATTTTGGGAGTCATTGGTGATGGGAAAAGATTCAGTAGGACCAACAGACAGAACGCTCAAGGAAGGGAAAACCCAAGTAAAACAGCCAAATTCTCATACAGCCAAATTAATCACTCAACTCCACTAGCTCCAGTGGAGATGCACCTGTTGAATTTGACCCAAGCCAAATACACAAGCTTTCTGTGTGGCTCTAGAATAGATACACATAAAAAATGGATTTGTATGATCCAGATGAAAGCTTTTTTCACTTGCTAGGCTGAGTTGGTGTTAATTGTAATATCCTTGGCTCTCACAGTATGACTGAGCAAACAAGAAGTTCTGACCCATAGTGCCATCCTGGTATGTAACCAGGAGCAACCAAAAGGCAACATTTTGCATGTCTCTATCGAAATTTTTTTTTTTTCTGAGTAATCCTCTCTCCACAGTGATGAAAGCATGTGCGGGTTGCAATAGTATGACAATATTTGCAGAAAGGAATACAACTATGTAATCTTTCTTCCTGCTCTCTCCATCTCCTTCACCAAATTTCTAGCTGCCCTTTCATGGCTCTGATACCAGCATGTAAATTCTTATCACAGCTTTTTAGTTTGAAAAACAGTCTGTTACTTCTTGGCACCAGTTCTGCCAGAGTGAAGCTGTGCATTCGTTCTCTTAAGCTGCCAAGAGCACAGGAAAATATGGTCTCCTACCAGGTTATATTACAACAAAAGTAAACAATGCAATAACCCAAACACCATCAGGTATTATGAGAAGGAGGGGGCGGGGGGAAAAGATTTAACTGTTCTGTGTCATGCAGGTACACTTGCTACCAGAGGCACTGATTAGTTTGGACTGGTGGGGACTGGTTTTGTGATGTCACAATAGAGTAAAATGTGTGTTCTAAGAGCAGATCTCTGTGAATTCTGTTGACTCTCTTAACTCTGCCTTGTGCTGTCTTGCCAGCAGGAATTTTCCAGCCCTGTCATCTTACTAATAATTCTCTTGGCCCTGGGAAAAGACTGATGCTTGGTGCATGTCTATATATGGGCATGCAGATTGTCTAATCCTCAGATGCAACTCTGGAGACCAGGAAGAGCTCTTTGTTGCTTTCTGGGGCTTGCTCTGGGTTACAGCACTCCTGTGTGAAATTTACTAATGATTGCTGTAGTCAAAATCATTTGCCAGTCAAGTCGGGTTTTTCCCTGTTTCATGGCCTCTTTCCTTTATGTGAAAATAGCTGGCCAGTGGAAAAACCATGGCAGTCTGAACAGTCAGATGTATTTAATATGTGGGGATTGTAATGAATGGCAAGTGTGTGACTTGCTGCCTTTCTGAATAGAATCGGCTCAAATCTGTTATAGGCTCTACAATCGATTGCTAACAGCTAACAGAAAGGTACCTTTTAAGTCATGTGGTAAAGGCCTGTGCTTTTAGAGCAAGAAGACAGTTCTTGCCCCACTGCCTCCACAAAGTTCCAGACAGCCTTATTGCACAGCCTCATGATGCCCCTGGAGTCCTAGCTGGCCACAGATTGGGTACAGTGTTCAAATAGCATCTATGTGGGAAAGTGAGTCACCCATATAATGAATGACTCAAAAGTTACTGCCTCATATCTGTACCCTGGGGCTCACACTTTGCTTTGATGATAGTTGAAAGCCTGGTTAAACAGGCTTACATCATGCCCTGAAGGTGACTGTGCTTAGCCATCAAACCAGCACCTTTCACAGCTTGTTAAAACTCCCTTCTAAAAATGTTTGATGGGGGACGGTATCTTCTGTTTTCTCACACACACAGCTCCCACCCCAGAAAGGGACAGGACAGCTGTATTAAGTCTTGTACTGTGCCAGGAACATTCTTGTGTTAGCGCTTTGGTTATGTCTTTGAGATTTTACTTGGTCGCTTTCAGCCCAGGGTTTGAAGTGGGAATGTGAATCTGCCCCTCTCACAGTATGTTTTTATACAATGCCTGATTACAGAATTAGATCTGCATTGTCCAGCTCTGAACTTTCCCCACTGTTCAGGCCCATTTCTTTATGCAGAATACTGACAGCAAAATGGGATCTAGACTCTTATGTTTACAGAACATTATGTTCAGGGCAGACTTTGTGAAATGTTGTTGTATTTATGAAATATGTCTCCATACTTCTGTCTTAACTTGTATGCGCTTTCCCTCTTCTCCTTCCTACCAATTCCTTCCCTGATTCCTTGTAGATATATTTTAGGAGCTGAGAGAATTCTTTTCTGATCCAGTGTCTTGGTCTCTGCCTAGGGGTGGTGGCCACAGCAAAGTGGTGACTTTTCCTCTGTGCCTGTAGTGCTCGCCCTGTTGTGGTGAACTACATTGCATAGAAATCTGAGCTGCAAACATGTGACGGGAGCATTTTCCACCCACCCATGTTTGCTGCTGGCACACAAACCCTGGATGAGTTTTGTGTCAGCCCCAGAAGGAAACTTGCCCAGTCCCTCTCTTCCTCCTGAACCTTAAAATTGAAACTCTTTGTTTTGGGTGAGGCTGAGTTTAAAGGAAGTTCTATGTAAACCAAATTGTGAATCACAAATCTCTGAGAATTTTAGTCTGGAATCTGTAAAAGATCCTTAGTGTTCAAATCCTATTGTCTTTCAATAAGAAGTGGGTGTCTAATTCTCGTAGGTGCCTTTATAAAACCCCATCCCTAGCACTGGTGAGAAGTGCAGGCTTGACAGCCCTACAAACACGGACAATGTCAGAAGCAACCTTTTCTCCTCTGTGTTCCTCATGTGCATATACGTCTGTCCTGAGCAGAAGGGTCGGAGCTGAAAACTCCCTTTGTAACCATTCAGTCTGGCTCACGTTACATCTTTGTGTGTGTGCGGGCCTAGTGCTTAGAACCAGTCCTGATGGTACTTTTTTGTGGGTTGAATTCCTTTCCCCTAGGAGCTGGTTTGAGACCACCAGTTCATTGGTGGCCTGTGGCCAAACAACTGTCCAGTGAGTGTTCAGCCTCTGCTATCTGAGCAAAATTTGAAAAGATGCCACCATTTGGGTTGGATTTAACTGATCATTTATTAGTAACAGGTTTCAGAGTAGCAGCTGTGTTAGTCTGTAACAGCAAAAACAACGAGGAGTCCTTGTGGCACCTTAGAGACTAACAAATTTATTTGGGCATAAGCTTTCGTAAATCATTTCATCAAACGCCTGGAGTGAAAAATTCAATAGGCAGGTATAATATACAGCACATGAAAAGATGGGAGTTGCCTAGCCAAGTGGTGGGTCAGTGCTAACGAGGCCAGTTCAGTCATGGTGGATGTGGCCCATTCCCAACAGTTGACAAGAAGGTGTGAGTGTCAGCTGTTGGGAATGGGCCCTGGCCGACCCCTTCTCTATAGTCAGTGTGTAGCTGGAGAGGGGCCTTCACTTAAATCTGTAGAAGAATTCACTCTTTAAAACCTGTTAGTGCTAAATTCTCTCCTCTTCCTACCTTATCTGGTGCCATAAATTGCTCACTGAGTGATTGACTGAAGGATTTTGTAGCAGCTGTTGCGAAGACAAAGGGAAACTTTATCCTCACAGGCCACAGGGGGATAAAAATGTTGACTATTTAACCTTTTTGTTTGGATAACTTTTAACTTGGATAGAAAGTAAAGCTGAGGGTGACCTTGCTGTTTCTATTTATATCCAGTGACAAACTGGGATGGTTGCAAACTTGGAAACCAAAATGTTTTCTTTTTAATGTGAAGGCAAATCTGATAATTGCATAAAGTAGTTTACGTCTTTAACACCAAAGTTACCTTCTGTGGTCTGCAAAAAGAACAGGAGTACTTATGGCACCTTAGAGACTAACATATTTATTTGAGCATAAGCTTTCATGGGCTACAGCCCATTTCTTCTTCTGTGGGGTCTGTGTACCTGAGCTAGGCTCTCTTATGTCTCATCTCATGCATGGAGCTAGGAGTCCTGTGTGTTGTAGGTACAGTGGAATATCAGTCAGATCTGCTGACTCAGAGGGGAGAATTTTGTCTCATGTTGATATATGACTTGCCTTGACAATTAAGGCTGAGTGAACCAGGGCTGTCCAGTAGTGGGGGGCAGGTAAGGTCCTTCACTCGCTCCAGGGACCCCGGAAAACTCTCGGGTCTTTGGGGCACTTTGGTGATGCTTCCTGGAGCGGAAGTACCCCCCGCCGCCAAATGACCACTGAAGCGGGGGCCCCCTGCCGCCGAAGACCCCAGATCCCCTGAATCCTGTGGGCGGCCCTGGAGTGAGAAATTAATTATTTGGTCTAGGAACCAAACTGGAAAAAAAAATTAACTTTTCATTAGCTCAAAAACTCAAAATTAAAAAAAAAATTTTTTTCGAGTTGCTTGAAACATTTGGGTTGACTTGAAACAATGTTTCCTCCTAAGTCTTTTTCATTTTAGTTTGTTGGTTTTCACCCTTGCGTGTGTGTGTGTGTGCTGCATGTGTGTGTGTTTGCGTTTGTTTTACTTTGGCCAAATTTCAAAATGCAATACTGTTTTGAAATAAAAAATGAAAACAAAATGTTCTGAAATGGTCAAAACGAAATGTTTGACTTTTTTCTAAAACTTTAAACAAAATAAATCCAAAACTATTTTGTTAAATTCCACTTAAATTTGTGAAGCTTTAGAGCCCCCCCATGAACTTTTTGTTGAAATTACTCTTCTCCAAAAAATGTTTGCTAAGCTCTGCTGAAGAGAACTTTATCTGTACTCAATACAGTATTCAGTAGTTGACCTGCCATCTTACTGTTTGCTTATTTCTAGTTTGAGCTATAGAATGTAAAATGTTAAATATGGTCTACTTAACACAATCAGTATTGTTTTCATGTTTCATGCTGTTCTGCTTCAACTGTGAGGTGGAATATGCCAGCTTTAAAACAGTTTCTTAATATTGAAAAATCATCTCTGTTGTAAACCTGTTTGACCACTTTGAGCTGGAATAAAATTTCTTAAGTAAAAAAAAAAACATCTTGATGCTCTCGTATTTTGGTAGTCTGAAGCTGATGCAGGAGAACACGTTATTACTGAGAGCTTGGAGAAGGGAGTCTATACTGGAAATAGGCCAGTCCTATTCGGAATTAGCACCAGTGATAATTGGTATTAAAGGATATCTTTAATAGTCCAAGAATCATTTGAAATACCTACAGATTTGGAACTAGGGTTCATATTCTGCCATCATCAGCTTGGCTTTTCATCCATTCTGGGTAGGTTTATTTTAATTCCATGCAATTTGTGATGTATCTTGTTTTTCAAGTGAGATGAAAACGGAGGTCTCTTCTAGTCTATATGATCTTTAATGAACTTATTTCTTTATAAGGGGAGGGGTTCTGTCTTCTGGCCAAAACTTCTCCATCCCCAGTCACTGTGCACTGGCTGACTGCCAACCTCCATCTCAGAAGTGGTTGTATTTTGGTCAGGCTGTATAGCAAACTTCATCCTGTATTTTTGGGCGCCCCAAACTCCCATTAAAAGCCAGCTCTCTCAGATAAGCCAGGTGGTGATGTATTTATTAGTGGTACAGATGGACCCTTGCAATGGAACATTTTTTTTTGTTTGTTTTTTAAACTATCCTGCCTTGTAGAAAGAGGTTCTCTACCCCTGGATTGCGGTTTGCGTACTGCACTAAACTGGCTCAACATGAGACTGACTTTCTACTTCTCTATATGACGCGTTTCCAGTGTGTTGGCTTTCAATAATGCTTAATGTTCTGTGTACAATAGATGTTAACAGGAGACAGATGCTATACCCAGGAGAGCTCGCCATCACTAAAGGAGGAGAAAGAGTGGTGGGCTTGTAGATTTTGGTTTTCTTTTCTTTTTTTAAACTGAATGGCAATGGAAGCGGCTTGTTAAATGATATGGGCCAAATTCATCCCTTTTGTAAGTCCGTGGTATTTCCTTCACAATGAATGTGGCCCTGTAATCACCCTCTTCTGTTTCCCACCCCTTTGCACCCCTGATTAAAGGCCTGATTTTTGAAGAGGTTTGTTCCCAACCTCTATTAATAGCATATGCAAATCCTATTTTAGTACTCAAGGATCTAATTTGTGGGTGCAGTTGGGCAATTAGGTATCTAAAAGGTAGAGTTTGCCACTGCAGATGCAAAATGGTTCCTGTCAGAACAGGGCACATCTTTTAAAACTCTTCTGAAGGGTTTATCAGCCATGTGGAACTTCCAAATTTGAGTAAAAATTGGAAAAATCTCAGTGAAATTGAACTGACAGAAATATTTAAAATGTTTTCAGCAATTTTAAATTTTAAAAAATTGGGGAAACTTTTCAGAAAAGAATTCCACATATAATATTAACAAATGTAAGACTCACAACATCCCAATGGGGCACTTAATTATATGCCATTTTAAAGATGGGAAGGCTGGGGCAGAGAGAATTTACGTGGCAAGCCTAAGATTTCTCAGGCCCTGGACTGTGGATGGCTATGTCCTGAGCCATAATCATTAGTTTGTCTTTAATCTATGTTTAAGATCTTTTAAAACCTAGGGGTTACTGTATTCCTAATCTTTATTTGCACTGCAGGCTGGTTTGGGGAAACTTGCAAATAATCCGGTCAATCCACAATGGAAATAGCTGGAACCACTCTCCAGCCTTTCTCCCTGGGAGCAATTGGTCCTTGCAGTTCTCACACTATCCATGGATGGAGTCTGACAAATCATTTTATAAGCCCTCGAGAGGTGTCTGTTTAATCAACAATAACATTATTTTATACACAAAAAGATCAGAATTTAGGGCAGGCTAGCGTAGGGATATAACACATACTCTCTGTATTCAATAGGTGCCTGAAGAAAAGACATGAATAGTACTACCTCCCAGCTATTCCTAACGGCTGAAACAAGCCTTATTCACATGGGTTATCACACTGAAGTCAAAGGAACTGCTCCCATGAATAAGAGTCACACCATCAGGCACTTGGGGTATGTCTACACTGCAATAAAACATCCAGGGCGCTGGTCTCAGAGCCTGGGGTCAACTGACTTGGGCTCATGGGGCCCAGGCTGTGGGGCTAAAAATTGCATTGTAGACATTAGGGCTTGGGATGGAGCCCAGTCTCTGAGACCCAACCCCCTCATGGGACTTCCCGCAGCCCAACTCCAAATGTTGACACTGCAATTTTTAGCCCCACTGGCTGACCCAGGCTCGTGGGGCTAAGCTCAGCCATGCCAATGGTCTGTTGTTGCAGTGTAGATATACCCTTACTGTTTATAACGTGTTGTTGGAATGTTTGCTGGAATGATGTGGGGCCATCATTATTGAAAATTCTGGTAACTTCTATTGTCAAAAATGCTGCTTCTTCACATCCCTGGCTCATTCGGTTAGCAGTGACCACGCTAGCGATGGTCTGATGCAAACACGTGCGGAGCTGGATCAGAACTCTTCCATCTGGTGCCTTCCTCTCTTCTGTACCATGAGCCCCGTGATTGTAAGCCTTCTCTCTCTCTGAATAAGAGATCACCTCAGCTTAGGTCCCCAAGCCATTTCACAGTGTTTAACCTCTCCCCCTCACTCCAGCTATCCGGAATTGTGCCCAAGCACAGTAGCACCGTCCTAGCTGATTGGCAGAACTGCTTCACAACCACAGGCACTCAAATCATGAGTCAGTCCACCAAAAAACATGAGAATTAATAATAAATTTGGAGTATTTATTTGCCTTGGGTGGTAGTGTCACCTTTTCAAGCTTTTCTCCCCAACCATGAGGGCTAGAAACTTACCTTTTATTTTAATAAAAGCTGGGAGCCTCATGTAATCACTTGAATCCAGGAGCTGGTTTTTCTTTCTTTTTTCTTTTTCTTTTTTTTTTAAATGCCAAATACCCCAGGACATATGATCAAATGGAGTTTCTGCACTTTGCACAGTCCTATGTAACACTTCATGTTCTTATGCTAAAATGCCATATTTCAAAGGTTTTTTCATATTTGGGTTTTTTAATATAAAAACACGTTTGGTGTCAAGTCAAAAAGACCTAGTCTGTTATAGGCTCCCCTCTAGTTTTAAAGGAAATTTCTCAGCCCACCTCTATTAGGCCACCTTTTTTTGTCAGTCTTTGGAGTTGGTCACTTAATACAGGATTCACTAACAAATAGTTCTTGAATTTGTTATGTTTGTGGTATATACACAGATAATTTAAATAAAAACATAAAATACGCTAGCTGGAAGGTTGCAATATAACACTATGTTACTTCTAAGAATCCAGAAAAATATACTGTAGCCAAAACCAGAGCGAGACAAGGCAATCTGTTCCCTGGCTAAAACAGAGGCATGCCTCATTCTGTGCTGAATCTCTGCAGACTGACTGAGAACACAGACTGCATGCTTCCTTCAGAGCCCCCTAGCCTACAAGTGGGACAAGGAAACCCCCTTAGGATTTTAAGGGGAGAGCTTGTAATTTTAACAGTTTTTAGTACACTGCAGTTTTCTTCCTCCTTCCTCCCCACCACAGTCCACCCATGCAGATTGACTTTTCCAGTATTTTGTGTGGAATATTTTCGAGCCCTTGCCCTTCCCTGGTGGTGCTGAGATTCCTGTTTCTGAATGGTTTAAAAACCATTTCATTGAATCCCCATAACTGAACCAAGGAAAGAAAACTATCAAATTAACCATCGTTAATGTTCCTGTATTGCAGAACGGAATCCAAAGTCTGGTCCCCTCTGGTGACAGAGGAGGGAAAGCCCAATCCATACAAGATGAATCTGGCATCTCAACCCCAGGTAAGTAATAATGGGCTTGCGCTATTTGTTGTTTCCTCACTGTGCCCTGTCCCAGAGTGGTATATGACCTGATTCTCAGCTGTGCTAAGCGCCTCTGGCTCCAGCTGATTTCAGTGGGAACAGTGGCCTCAAATCTTCTTCAAAGAGGAGAAGACTGGCTGTGATAGTGCTAGGTTTTTAAGGCCAGGCTTGACAAAGCCCTGGCTGGGATGATTTAGCTGGGGTTGGTCCTGCTTTGAGCAGGGGGGTTGGACTAGATGACCTCCTGAAATCCCTTCCAACCCTGATATTCTATGATCTCTGTGCGGGATGAGCTAGTCCTTATTCTGAACTCTGTTGTGGCTCAGCTGAGCTCTTAATGAGGCTTGATGTGGTGCATGATGAGCTGGGTTTAGAAAGAACCTTGTGTTCTCTTCATACTCATTTTTTGCCATACTGCCCGTGATGTGCTAGGCACTCATCTGGCCTAGAGAGAGAGACAGGCCCTGCCTCAAGGAGCTAGCAGCCTTAGGCTAGCTTTGGAACATGGCATAGCCTGGAATGTCGTTATGTCCCAGACATCATTCTCTAGCCTCAGAATTGCTCTAGGTCGAGGTGGGCAAACTATAGCCCGGGGGCTGCATCCAGCCCTCCAGATGTTTTAAGCCGGCCCTCGAGGTCCTGCCAGGGAACGGAGATGGGGGCTTGCCCTGCTCCACATGGCTCCTGGAAGCAGCAGCATGTCCCCCCTGGCTCCTATGTGTAGGGGCAGCCAGGGGCTCCACGTGCAGTCCCTGCAGCTCCCATTGGCCAGGAACCGCAGCCAATGGGAGCTGCAGGAGCAGCACCTGTGGATGGGGTGGCGCACAGAGCTGCCTGGCTGCGCCTCCATGTAGGAGCTGCATAGGGGACATGCCGCTGCTTCTGGGAGCTGCTTGAGGAAAGCACCACTCGGAGCTTGCACCCCTGACCCCCTCCTGTGCTCCAAACCCCTGCCCCAACCCTGATCTCCCTCCTGCCCTCAAACCCCATGGTCCCAACCAAGAGCACCCTCCTGCACCCCAGCCCTTCATCCCCAGCCCCACCCCAGAACCCTCACCTCCTCCTGCACCCCAACCCCCAGTTTCGTGAGCATTCATGGGGGCCCCTCATGTAGTTTCTATACCCAGATATGGCCCTGAGGCCAAAAAGTTTGCCCACCCCTGCTCTAGGTGCTGCCCCGAAGAGCTTGTCTAAATGACTTGCCAATGGGTGAGCTGTTTGGGGCAGGGACTGTGTGTGTATGTGGACAATGCCTGTCACACAGCAGGTGCAACAGAATATGGGCCATAAATTACAGTTTGAGCACTTTGATCTTAACTATTGCTAAGCTTGTTGGCTTTCCTAGATAAGAGAGGCCCCAAGGCAGGGTGGGAGACAAATGAGTCATTGTGAGAATGAATCATTTATGCTAAAAATTCAGGGACACTGACTAATGGGAAAGCTTTGAAGATGGGGGAGTGCCACCCTTTCAGTTCCTTGGTGGTGTGCATAGTCCATTTGTGGGCACGGGTTTTGAAGCATGCTAGTGGCCTGTTTCTATTCAATTTCAGGGGACAAAGGCAGTGAGGTTCTTTGGAAGTCAATGGGACGTAGACAGCCAACTCCCATTAGTGCCTTTCCCCCTATATTAGCGTGACATAGTGCCCTAAGTGGGGCCAGACTTAATACACGAAGGCCCGATCCTCAAATGTATTTTGGCTCCTAACTTCTGTGAAAATCATTGGAAGCTAGAAGCCTAAATGTCTTGATGGATCTGGGCCTAAATGTTTATAACCCATCCTGTACAAAGATAATGTGCCCATTTTGTATCACCGTCCATTTGTGATGGGGAGGAGCAGCCTTTGTTTTGTTTCGTGCCAGGAGATAGAATCATAGATTATTAGGGTTGGACGGGACCTCAAGAGATCATCTAGTCCAACCCCCTGCTCAAAGCAGGACCAATCCCCAAATCCCTAAGTGGTGCCCTCAAGGATTGGGTTTAGCAGACCAATGCTCAAACCACTGAGCTGTCCCTCTCCCCCCAATAAACCTTGGGGGTTGACAGCTTTAAAAACAATTTCCCAATGTTATTTTCAGCCTCTGCCTTTGGCTGTGATTTGGCTCTGTTAGCAGAGGCCCGGTTTCACATTGCTCCTTGTGTCCAATCCCCAAAGAATTTTGTGCGCCAAATTCAGATGGTTACACTTGTGTAAATGTGGAGTAACTGCAGTGAAATCAGAAGAGTTGCTCTGGATTTGCATCAGTATAACAGATCAGAATCTGGCCCTAGAACTTTCCATGTTTGAGGGTTTTTGGTTTTTTTTTCCTATCAAAATTAGAATGTGAGAATAGTTTATTATGTAACCAGGAAAATACTGATTTGTCATGCTATATTTACGTGGTAAATTTATACCACAAAATGAGCCTTCGTATAGAATAAGACCATCCCGATGTAGTAACTTGGAGCTGTTTGCCCAGGAGCTATCCTGGATCTCATCTTTTTCACGGATTTCCTTTCCTCCCGCCCCCCCCATCCCAGGCTAGGGGGATCAGTGTTCATGGTAGGCTAGCAGCTGATGTATAGAACTTGCTGTAGCACTCCTCCCAGTCAACTCCTCAAGTGACTGATACAAGTAAAGCTACAGCAAGCCACACAAGCTGGTAGGACAAATGTTAATGTGGGAGGGGATAAGACAGAAGTGGACATCAGGACTGTGGGTTCTCTGGTGGGTCTCAAGCCTGTGAGTGTTATGGAGAGCTGGGGCTCAAACCACAGGATTCACACTTTTCTACTTCCAAACACTGGAGAAGTTCAGGGCTGGAGCTTGTGACTTGGCCACCTTGGCTAGGGCTAGTCTCATAGCATGCTCTGACACTGCATTGCAGCACTACAGAATACTGTATAAACTCCATCCTTTGGAAGAAGTGGGTAGACATGACTGTCGAAGTACTAAAGATCCCCCAGCACCTCTGTAAAAGCAAGGATAACCCCAGTGCTTGGCTAATGCTTCCGCTTTTAAATGAAGCAAGAGTTAAATCCAAGGCTATGCGAGAACTATTGCTGAGCTTATACTGGCTGTTGAATTTACCTGCATAGTTTTGCCACCAGCCTCTCTCTGTTTTGTAAATCACTTAAAAATGCCTAGCTGTATGGGTTCTTTTTAGTTTAAAACAGGGGCAGACCAAGGAGTTCTCAGGAATTCTGGTGATGAGCACAGTATAAACCCCTGAATAGACAGAACAGGGACTGTGTAGTCCTGAGGTGCAGCCTTCAGCTCTCTTGTTTCCGTAAGCATAGGCCAAAAGAGTTGATTCAAGTTCAACTGCAGGTTTTTATTGCTTAAGAACTCAGGCAAGCAGTTTCTATTGGCTGATAAAGAAAGCTCTAAGTGAAAGCAAACATTATGGGTGTGCCCCTTTGATTTTTAGCCCTCAGCTACCAACTGCCTGCTGATGTGGCTCTCAGAGACATGGAGGGCTGGAAGGGATCAGGAGGGGTCATTGAGGCAGGGCCAAGTATACCAGACCATCCCTGACAGGTGGTAGATGTGACCTGTTCCTAAAAACCTCCAGTGATGGGGATTCCACAACCTCCCTTGTTACAGAGCTTAACTAACCTTATAGTAAAGTTAGAAAAATGTTTTCCAACCTAAATCTCTCTTGCTGCTTTCTTCTTTTCCTACCTTTAGTGGACATTGAGAACAATTGATTCCTGTCCTCTTTGACAGCTCTTACCATATTTGAAGACCTGTGATCAGGTCCCCCCTCAGTCTTCTCTTCTCAAGATTAAACATAAACATTTTTTTAACCTTTCTTCACAGGTCAGGTTTTCTAAACCTTAATTCATTTTTTTTTTTCCCTTCCCTGGACTCCCTCAAATTTGTCCACGTCTTTGCTGAAGTTTGGTACTCAGAACTGGACACGATACTCCCATCTTGAGACCTCACAAGTGCTGAGTAGAGCAGAACAATTACCTCCCATGTCTTACATAAAACACTCCTGTTAATACACCTGTGACAGGGTAGAGGTAAAACCCCCTTTAAAGCCCTGCCAAAATGCTGGCTGCAGCCTGCTCTCTGGCCGGGTGGCCTGGTGTAGAGATGCAGGTACTCAGCAGGGAGCCCAGCTGCAAGCCCTAACGAGGGCTGGCTTAGAGGAGCATTCTGAGCTAAGTAGGGACAGCTGGTCTGGAGCAGGAGAGGGCTATAAAAGCCCTGGGCAAATCTCAGTGAGAAGGCTAGCCTGGGAGGAGACAGGAGGGCAGTATCTCTGTCTCCTTACTGACAAGGAAACCTCAAGGGTCAGGAGACCCTGGGGAGGGTCTGGGGGGCACTAACTGTTGCGGGATCTGGGAACTGCATGAGCACTGTAAATAAAGACACTTGGGGTAATCCAACAAAAGGAGGAGTGAACACTCTTTATTATACCAGCCGAAACACAGGATGCAGGCACAAAAGTGGTAGAGCCTGCACAGGACCCTGTGACAACACCCAAGAATATTTGTCTTTTGCAACAGCTTTACATTTTTGGCTCAGATTCAACTTTTGATCCACTCTAACCCCCAGATCCTTTTCAGAGGTACTGCTGCCTAGCCAGTTATTCCCCATTTTGTAGGTGTGCATTTGATTTTTCCTCTCTAAGGGAAGTATTTTGCATGTGTCCATATTGAACTTCATCTTGTTGATTTCAGACCAATTAATTCTCCAATTTATCAAGGTCACTTTGAAATCGAATCCTGTCCTCCAAAGTGCTTGCCACCCCTCCCAGCTTGATGTCATCTGCAAGTTTTATAAGCATCCTCTCCACTCCATTATCCAAGTCATTAATGAACATCTTGAATAGTACTCAATGTAGAACAGACAGCTGTGGGACCTCACTAGATATGTCCTGGCAAAATATGGGCATCCCTGGATTAAAGGGTTACTTCCAGGGTCTCTAGGCTTAATCTTCACATCAGGTTTGTCATCACTCTCCTCTTAGAGCCTGTTGAAAAGTGAAGCCAGCTGCAGCAGTCTTAATAAATTGAGGTACTAGATAAATCACCCTCTCTTCTTTAGTATACAAGCAGGACAAACTGGCACAGTGAGGGAAGAGTTCTGCAATCCAGCCCATAATCAGAAGAGCCCACTGAGCTTGCCAGCTTTGCCAGTGGCTCTTTAAATGTCTCGAGCCAGTCTGCCAAGAAAAAGAGATTAATGACATGAATAACACCCGCTTTTAATAAGCCCTAGAGGGTTTTATCTGTACTCCTTTCAATGACTGACTGCTGCAAGTGATACTTTGCAGCATAGACACTGTGTGACTGCAATGTCAATTTGAGAATGCTAATTTCTCCTGGAAATGTGGCAAGCATGCCAGGTTGGCTAATTTGGGGGCTCTGTGTATAGAATAGAAAATTAGGCTTCATAATCTTGCCTGTTGCAAATGGGTTTTTTATCCATCATCATACCCTGAGCAGAACATGCTGTCTATACCAGCCTTGCAAAACTTCCAAGAATTTTACCAGCATAGGCCTAATAAAATGATGATTTAACTTTTTACCAACATCATTGTACAAGTTATTATATTTTACTTTTGTTGGGTGAGGTAGATGTTTTTGTTGGACATGCAGAATCTTAGAAGCAACTATCATTATAGCTTACTCATAATTTAAAATGAGTAAATTATTCTTAGAATAGTTAGATATAGAATTTTCATTTATTCTCTTGCAGAATAGATAGCATGTGTTTTGGGGTGGCTTTTTGCCCTGCATAGTAGCATAGTACTTGTTCATACGAGTGTGGGGACCGTGTACTGACCAGAATGACTAGTTTTGGTCCCATGTTACATACACAACTATATGTGGTTCATTTAGGGGCTGATCCAAAACTCATTCAAATTCAATCGTTCAAATGAATAGCTAGGACTGTGGGATGTTTAGTCCTAGAGAGTTATGGCTGTGGTAGCATATGTATTGCATCGTAGAGTAATGATAAAACCAGCTTTTACCAAAAAAGCCTGTAACCCTCCAGTAGTGATGGGTCAGCTAGCTGATGTAGTTCTGTGTTGGGTGTGACCATTAACTTTGGAAGAAGGAAATGACTGGCGTATTTGCTCAATTATTTCCCTTGTGCTTCTTACCCAAATCTTAAGGGTGTCACATTCAGCATCTGTTTCCACTTGTTACCCTTTCTTCCCCCCTCCCCTCCCGTGGAAGGGACAAAACCACCAGAGCCACCTGCCCTCTGTGCTTCATTTCCCTGTTTCATAGGGATCCCAATAGGAGAAGAAGGATGACTTGCTGGTTAAGGTATTGAGTTGGAACCGGGGAGATCTGGGTTAAATTCCTGGCCCTGCCACAGACTCCATGGATGACCTTGGGCAAGTCCATGTAGTTGCGTTGTGCCTCAGTTTCCCAATCTATAAAATGGGGAATAACGCTTTCTTTCCCCCATGCTTTGTCTGCCTTGCCTATTTAGAGTGCAAGCTCTTTGGGGCAGGGTCTGTCTCTTACTATGTCTATGAAGTGCCAGCACAGTGGGACTCTGATCTCAGTTGTGCTTTTAGGTGTGTTGGAAGTCAAATAATAAGTAGTAGATAAAATGGCCTTTGAGAGCAGCTTTGGGAGTGTTCTAAGCTGCAGTCGTTTTCAGGTGATCTGGCCCATTTCCCAAAGGATCCTCTCTTCCTACTTTGAGTTAGAAATATTAGAACATCCCAAAAAATCTAAGTGGAAGATTAAGGTTTAAGGCTCCTTTAACCAAAAATTGTGTAAACTTAACAACGGAACAGTGATTTTTGCTTTGTCTTAAATAAGACATAACCTGCAGAAACATGTTCTAGTTACTTCTGAGAGTGAATAGCAACATTCAGGTGATGGCTGAAACAGCCAGCCACACGTATCAACTTTCCCAAGGCTTCCTTAGGCAGCACTGCTCACATCCTATGGGGTGATGTAATTGTTTCCATTTTGTATATTTGTCTCCATGGAGATTTAGAAGCCACAAAGTATAGAGAGTGGGTGTGTTGTTGTTGATATGACCTTTGATAAGGCTGTGGGTGTGCTAGCAGTCTGTGTGAAGCAATAGTCTATAACGTAACCATCTCCAGTTGGAGATGGCTGAACTTTGTTGGCTGTTGGTGACCTCCTGTTTTTCTTTGTTTAGGCAGCATTACTACATGGGTATGGAATGCTTTAGGAAAGTCAGAGAGAGAGAGGATGTGGGAAGCTGGTCAGACTGCTTTGTCCCCTTGCCTCCCCCCATCAAAAACATCTTCCAAATTTCAACTCTGCTTTCAAAGCCATGAGAAAAGCTTTTGGAAGGATGAGAAAAAAGTAAGGTTATGTGAAGACACTCTAATCCCCAAGACACGTGACACATCCTGTGGATCTCTGAGAGAGATGGGAGCTCAGACAGATTGATCTGTGCACTGGGAATCAGTGAGAGAGTTGGCTGCAAGAACTTTGTTTTTGAAGTTGTTAAATCTTTGGCTTAAACATAGTTCTGTGAACTGTGCTCTTAAAGGCAGAGATGCAAAGCTAGCACGGTATGTGGTGGGTTTGAGCTGAGAAGTTTGGTTCCAGATCTGAACAACTCCTCTCAATAAACCTAAAGCTCATTGGGTCTGAGATTTGGACTTAGACCCATCTCTAGTGTAGAGCAGATAAAGAATGGACACCAAGAAATGTTAATATTCTTCTCCTGGAGCAGATATCTAGGGGCAGTATCCAGTTCAGCTGGCCCCAGATGCTCAAAAACAATGATTGGTTTAAAAATAGCAGGAGATCTTCAAAATTCTGTGTTCTCATTTGCCCCCTGAGTTTGGAGCCTTTGTGGCAGAGGAGAGGGTCAGATTTTCAAGCTTTTCTCCCCAACAACAAGGGCTAGAAACTTACTTTTTAAATAAAAACAGTCTCATGTAGTCCCATGACTCCACCAGCTGGGGTTGTAAGAAGCACCAAATATCGGAAGATTCTTAAAATCAGGAGAGTTGACAACACTGCGACCTGAAATGGGATTTCAGCAGCTTCCTTGCTGTAGCACTATCTTGCTTGGGGCACAGCGGGGAGGCATCAGTATCTCTTTGAATGCAGCTGAAGGAGGAGTGGTAGCAAGGACCCTTGCCCCTCCTAGTACAGCTTTTGGCTTCACTTGGAAAGGAGAGCGGGATGGCGGGAGGAGGTGGGAGAATGGAAGCTTTGACTGTAGGGAAGAAGAATCCTGCTCCTCAGTCCCTTTATTTTCCCTGTGTGACACAGCTCCTCAGAATTTCCTATGCCAGGTGCACCAGGTGTGGGTGAGTGGGCAGCCTCAGCCCAACAGGATCCAAGTGTGGATCGGCTTAGTAGGGGGCGGGGGGGATCTAGGTATGGGTGAGAGGTTTCTGTGTGGGACAATCTGGGTGTGGGTGGCTTAGTGGAGGATCTAGATACACAGGGTCTCATTGGGGGTTCCAGGTGCAGGGGCAATAGGACTCTACAAGTGAAGGTAGTTGGGGATTGGGGATGGGGTCTGGGTGTAGGGAGATGGGGCTCAGTGGGGTGGGTGTGGGGAACACAGTGGGAGGGTCTGGGTGCTGGGGGAGTAGGGCTTGACGGGGTGGGGGTCCAGGTGCAGCTGGTTGGGAATCAGTGGGGTTGGGGTCTGGGTGTGGGGGGCTCATCAGAGGGGTACAGGTGTAGGGGGGTAGGGCTTGTCAGGGTGAGGGTTCAATGGGGCTACTTGATGGAGGAGCCCTAGATGCTGCTGAGGGGGTGCCATATGCTGGGCTCCCAACTCCCTTATCCCCTTTCATTCTCCACTCCACCACACATTCCCCTCCACCTCCTCTCCCCTCACTCGCACATTCCACCCCACCTCCCCTTTCTTCCCCCCTTCCTCTTTCCCTCACGCCCTTCCCTCATTTCCCTCAGCCCCACTGCGGGCACTCATTGTTGCACAGAATAGAAAACAGGAGGGCTCCCAGCACACAGAAGGGGAGCATGACTAGCCCTAGGACCCAGGAAGTAGTGCTCAGCCCCCCCCCCCCCCACCCAGCATTGCTTCCCTTTACTTTGGTGCCATTTTCTGCAGGGAAACACAGGAAAGCTGCGGGGAGGTAGGGGGGTTCTGTGGGCACACAGTCCTGCAAAATCCCCTCAGGAGTATTATTATACACATGTCTGAAACAGTTTTCTACTTGTATCCTCTTAATGGGGGTTTTAATAATTGCATTGAGCCAATTCTTTGCTGGGGTAAGAATATTGATTCTTCCCTTGGGTAACTGACAGAGTGGTCACTCTCATTTCTTGCTGCCATCCACAGTCTCTGCCATGGGAAAGACTATGGGCAGAAGAGCAGTGTCATCATTGTGCTTGAAATAAGACTTGAACAAAAGGCTTGAACACTGCTGGGTAAATGGGACATTAACTTCTTATTGTAGGGGTCGGTCTTTCATCAGTGTGTGGGAAACCTGCAGGCCTAATGCCCAGGCACACCAATTGGAGACGACATGTGAAAGCTCCTCTTTCTAGCCCACACATGTCTGGCTCTAGCTACCTCATTGGTTTCTAATGATTGAAACTCATGAATGAAAGCATTTCTGATTGACTCTGTCAGTCTGGGGACAGCAGCCAGCTGGCTAAGGAAATCTAGAAATGTTACCAAACATTAAAATGAACATTTTGTGGGGAATTCCTTTGTCCTTTTGAAATGGGTGGCTTATTCTGTACCAGTCAAACTGGTAGCATTGCGTTAGGGTTCTGAGATGTACAGGAGTGCTGTGTTAATTGCGGTAAGGGACTGTAGACCCAGGAAGCTAAGGTGGTGATGAGGCCTCTGGTTAATATTGTGTCACTTGGGCCTGAGACCCTTAACAATAGAACAGGGGTCACTGCAAATTTGAAAGAGCTAGAGCAGGTTGAAAAATGTCGAAATTCATCATTTCCACTGCAGTTTGCATTGAAATTTCAACAGAAAAAGAAGGATTTTTGTGAAAACTTTGTCCCACTATTCTCCCAGCTCTAGTGAGCTCCTGCTGTACCCTCTGCATATTGTGCTCAAGCCTGATGCTGTCCTTCTGAGTGCTGGTCTAAACCAACGCTTAATGCACTTTGCCGTGCACAGTTCATGTGAGCCCTGCTGTCCCTCACTGACCATTCCCTAGTGCGCTTCAATCTTGCTCTGCTTTGAAATAGGAGCAGGCCAAAGCGCACTAGGGAATTGTGAGTGTGCAGCAGGGTCCATGTGGACACACAGGCTGTGTCTACACTACAGAGCATATACCTCTCATTAAGGTGATTTTATTTTGTTGGCAAAACACGAGAGTTTTGCTGCGAAAAGTAGCTTTGCAGTGTTTACTCCTGCCCTGTTTTGTCGGCAAAAGGAAGCTTTTGCCGACAAAACTTTGTACCATAGACAAGGCCTCAATGTTCACGGGCCCAGCTGGCGTCATGTCCCAGCTTGCATAGCATTTAACAGTGTTTCTGTCAAGAGCAGTATGTGAATAATTCCATTTGTAGCTGCAGCAGTCTCTGCTTCAGAAGAATCTTCCTTGAGCATGTCTCTCCTTCAGAATTTGGTCCTTTTCTTATTAAATAGCAACTTTCTATAGCCAGTGATTCCAGCTGTCCTGTAATATCTGCCTGAGGCAGCATAATCTAATGGCTAGTCCAGAGGGCCTGGGAATGGGCAGGCCTGGCACCAGTTAGCTCTGTGTTCTTGTCCTGTCACTGACCTCTCTACTCCCCATTTCTGGACCTGTAGATGAGGTTCAGATTTACCCAGCATTAAGTGCTTTGGATGAAAAGTGCTATTGAAAGGCAAGATGACAGTGGAATATTTAAAAAAACCCAAAAATCTTCCATTCTTTTTTGATTAAATAAATACTAAGGAATTTGGTTCCAGAGTTTTTGATCAAATTGATGGGAGGCTCAGATTGGAAGACTGACTGAATTAAATAGGATGCACAGCCTTGTAGCAGGTGAAATCCACTGTCTTGATAACTAACCTATGGGTATTTGTTACTCAGGAACCACATGCAAGAATTTTTAATGCCTTTCCCTTTCTCCTCTTTATGTCGGTGAGAATATGAGGGAATCTTTTCAGAAGTGGCTAGTAATTTTTTGAATGCCTTAATTTTTCAATGCCCAACTTGAGATACCTTAACCAGGCCTGACTTTTGGATGGTGCTGAGCACCCATCCTCTGAAAATCCAGCCTCTTGAAGGTATGAAAGGTTGGACCTCTTCCCCCACCCCTCAATCTACTAGTCACATTTGAAAATGTCAGCCTACGTCTGCATGGAAGCCCAGCCACATGATAAATCTGAGCTGTCCTGCTCCCAGGGCTGGCTTACAGGGGGCTCAGTGAGAGGACGGTTGTGCCAACTTGTGCTCCAGAATCAAACTATTCTATTAATAAAAAAAAATAAAAATAAAAAAGCTTGGGACTGAATGCAGTGGATCCAGTGAAGTTTGCTGGCAGCTCGAGGCAGTAGCGCTGATAGGTGTGCCCCAGCCCTGTCTTTCCAAGGATCTGTGGTCACTGAAGCCTAATGTCTGTATTATGGACTCTCTCTCGTTGTCAAGCAGAGGGAGCAGCTGTGGATAGGGATGCTTGTAGCATGAAGATCTTCGGCCTGCTGAGAGCTCTGTCCCAGCGTAGGGTCGCAGCTGGGTGGATTTGGGGAGAGTGCTTCTCTGCTTACGCAGAGCTGTCCTTGTGCTGCATGTTCATCGGGCTGCCCTGGCACTTCCCACCTGCATGTCAGACACTTCTGATGTTGCCTTTGCTCCCTTGCATGCAGGAAATAAGGCACATAGGAAGCGCACACAACCGAAGTGCTATGCCATTCACTGCTGCCACTGCTTCCAGCACTGCCCCCAAAGTGATCACTGCCCAGTACAACAGCCCCGCAGGCCTCTACTCCTCAGAAAACATCCAGACCTTCAACAGTGCTGTGGAGTCTAAGTCATCTGGTGATGCCCAGGACCCCAGCAAGCCGTAAGTAGTTCCCCACTTCTCTCTCCCTGCCCCTTCCTTGCTGGGATGTCTGTTGTCATGGAGTGAACTTTGTCATAAACTCATTGCAAGTGTATCCATTTTTTAACATGGGACAATTCTCTTTCAGGCTTGTGGAAAGAGTGCAGCTAGCAGGTGTGAGACTGGATGTGGTCAGGGGGGCATGGCTTGTGGGGGCAGAGAATATTCTGCAAGGTGCAAAGGTGAAATTAACAATTGTGTGTTTTTGTTTGCCAGAGACCAGCGCAGTTTCAGCGTGCGTTCAGCATGACATACCAGCCCTTAAAATCACCCTCTGACCGAAACAGGTGCCCAATGTTTTATTATCAGCACTTTGTACAATTAGTCTTTTCTTCTGGCTTTGCAAGCAGTACTGGAAGGGTGCAGTGTGGTACGGAGGAAAGAGCAGCCCCTTTTCAGAGAGGGCTTTGAAATCTTACAGGGACAATGTCAAGGCTTGGAGTTTTTATTAAACTGCCCTTTTCTTTGGATTTTAAAGAATTGCAAAGAATCCTGGGCAGTTGTTTCTCTTCTGCTCAACCTGTTACATGGTTGAGATTGCAAGTCTGAAAACATACTCTACCTCGACAGCAATCCAAGTAGAACAGCCATGGGCATGGGTTTGTATTTGCATCTGACCCTTGCCAAGTAACTCTCACTTCACCAAAAGCTAGCCTGCTTCTAGGCTGAAGTGCTAGAAACAAACCCGAGTATGTCCAATGATGTGAGCACAGGGCTGGGAGCCAGGAACCTGCTGGGCTCTGTTCCTGGCTCTGATAGTGGCTTCCTCTCTGACCTGAAGCAAGTCGCTCACTTAGCCTCCCGATGTCCCAGTTTCCACATCGGTAAAATGGAGATGATGATGATAACAAGAAGTCAGAGCACTTTGGTGTTATTTGTATTACCCTATGCTTAGAACCACTCGTCATGGACTAGGACGTCATGGTGCTAGGTGCTGCACGAACACAGAACAGAGGGCATCACAATCTGAAGATACTGGCCTCTGCTTTCAAAGATGCAGTTTTATGCCTGTGCCTTAGGTGCTAGTCCTCTAAATCCCTGACTTGCAGGTGCAGTTAAAAGGGAGAGGTCTAGGAACTTCAGTTGTGGTCACAGTTGTTTGTGCCTGCAGAAATTGAGACCTTCTAATACTAGTCTGAAAACATGGCTCCATAAGTGCTTATGCAAGCTCATAGCCACCCTGATAAGGTCAGGAAAATGCCTTCAGCATTTTGGCTTCCCTGCCCCCAAGGGTTATTTTTGCCTTTCACTGCCCCTGAGAGAAGGCTGGTATCAGTGAGCCCCATGGGGCTGTCACTCCCCCTCCTTCCCTGGAAAGAGGGCAGGTGGCAGTGGGTGGGCAGAGATTGTAAGTAGCTGCTAAAGCCTAGCAGGATTTTCTTTACCAAACAGGTGTCCTTTTAGAATTGAATTAATAGCTACTGCAAGGCTGCTTTAATGGGCCCTTCACCTGTCCAAACGCCAGACAATAGTGACTGATGCTCTGTGGCTTGTTTTTCAATGGTTCAGACTTCGAAGTGGGTCTGGCACCATGTTCATCTATCATCACATGATCTATAATGCATAGCCCCCAGCATCCATTCAGAGCATCTTTCTCTGAACTCAAGAGGCCAGATCTGTGTGCCAGTGTTATTCTAGAGGAACGTAATTGAAATTGTCCAGCCCAGCCCCTTTCCTCTAGATTTACACTGGTGTAAGCGATGCAGAGTCTGGCCAGAGAAACTGCAACCACTGTATTTGGTTTTCAGATCTTTACAAAAGAACTGCCTTATGGTGACAGGTGGTGAGTGAGGGGAGGGACTTAGCATCTAGTTCCTCCTGCTACACTGTATCCTTGGGTGGTCTGCGCTGCAGTCTGGAGGTGGGACTGCAGTTCATATAGGCATACCTGATCTAACTAGATTAAAACTAGCTCAGGCATGCCTCCGTGTGCTCAGTCACACCTCCTGACTGCAGTGTAGACATACCCTTTGTGCTCAGCCAGAAGCTTTACCATAGAGCTGATCTGTATATGGTGGATCCTTCTAGTAAAAGGAATACCTGATTTGAAGTACTCATTTCAGAATTGCTTGGGAATTTGGTTTAGTCCTCCATTAACTTCTTCCTTCCTTCCTTTCTTCCCCCCTCTGTGTTTTCCTCTCAACTCTGCAACCCTAAAAAAAAAAAAAAATACCCAACCTTCCTCGTAACCCTTTCCTGCCTCTAGCCGTTTATCGCCTCCTGGGTTCCAGGCACCTTTTGCAACAGTCTATAATCCTCTCCAGCCGCATACCTCCTTGCCTCCATTGCAAAGGAGGCACAGCACCTCCTCCATCCCAAGCCAAGTGAGAGTGGGCCCCGAACAGCTAAAACAAGCCGCTCAGATCTGCCCCAACAGCCCTGTGGAAGTGGAGGTGCCAGGACTCAAAGTGGTGCACGTGCAATTTAATTCCCCCTTGCAGCTCTATTCCCAGAGAAACATCCTGGATACTTTACAAGGGCAGATCTCTTCTGTTAGCCCTGCTTTTCCCAGGTAACCTTGCCTGCTGCGTGCGTGGCTTACTCAGTGCACATGTGCATCCTCGGCTTCATCTCCACAAGTGACTTATTTGTCCATTGCTCACAGTGTCGACCGGTCACCAAGAATCCAAGGGTTTATGTGTCACCTTTCTGAATGAAAACTTAGTGCATGATGATCTCATCACAGACGCTTTCTTTGCATTGCATTTCTTTGCTGTGCACAATGCAAAGCACTGAAATGTACCAAATCATCTGCCACTTTCCTCTGCTGCTTTTTACACACACACACATACACACTCTAGTAAAACGTACAAATTTGATTATTTGAAAAATGGTCTTGTACTGATTTGACTTGTTCAGTGGAAGGGTGAGTGGGGTGGTTGTTTAAAGCACCAGACTGGTAACATTTCGTTCCCGAATTCGGTAGTGACTGGAAGGCACTACCATCAGTTCAGCTGGTAAGTGTCCTGTGAGCTTTCATTTCACATAGCACTGGTGGGTGTATGTGTGTATTGAAGGATCAGGCTATGTAGCCTGAGTTAGTCCAATTTCTGGCAAGAACAGGCTCCTCCTCCCCAGTGTTCACTTCCCAGGCAGGTGTCACCTACTAATTTGGAGGCAGGGTGACCTAGTAGATAGAGCATTGGACTGGCATTCAGGAGACCTGGGTGACTTTCAATAAGTCACTTCACTGCCCTGTGCCTCAGTTTCTCCATCTGTAAGGCTAATGATGCTTACATCCTTTATAAAGCGCTTTGAGATCTACAGATGGAAAGCAATATAAATATTTCTGCATTGTATTAGCCTGTATTGATGGTAGGCAGTTTAGTGCTGTGATTCCCTGATGGCTAACCGGCACTGGCATAGCAGCTCAGGATCTGTATTGAGTTATATGAAATCAGTCAACAACATTCAGCACACTTCAAACAGCATTCAGCACAATTGGTTTTCAGATAATGACATTAAAATCAGAGTGGGCAGAGAAAAGCAAAGCTTAAACCACTTCAAGCATCTTTGCAGAACAGCTAAGAGGCCAATTCCTTTCACAGGAGCTGATTAGGAAATCAGCTGCAGTGCCACATTCTTAAATTATTTCAGTTAGTTTATGTCTATTTTATCTTACAGTGCTATGAACTGGCTACTGTGTATGAATCCCAATCTCCTTTGCTGGACAAAATTAGAACTGCAGAGCTTGTCATAGCTCCGATACTGCTAAAAGTCCTTTTAGATCTAGTGTTAAGGACCATATGCTTTTGGAGCAGGAGGATCTGAGTTTTCACCCAGTAGTCACTGCAGAGATCCATGTGGCCAAGTTTTTCACTAGAACAGCCATGAAATCCCAGATAGCCACCACTTTATAACAATGCAGTGCAGATAGTGAACTACAAGGAGCAAAGCATTTCAGTGTTACAACTTGTAATTGATATGCTTTACCTCAGGAACAGTAAAACATTACTACTTCTCATTGCTAATCCAGACCTTGATAATGCTGACAAAAGAACCCAAGTGGGTCTCCACCAGCTTCTAAGCAAAACTTCAGTGCCTGTGGCATTAGAATTCCCTCCCACCCAATCTCGAAGACCTTCATTACCTTCACAAAATGTGTTACAGTAAAATAAAAGCAAAATTATACTTGCCAAAATACACTAAGTGAGGCTGTCTCTTTGTGGGTTTTATTACTGTGGCATTGGGTTCTTGCTAATTTGCAAAACTCAGTAATTCAACAGTGGGTCTCCTGGTTACTACTATGAATTAGCAAGGTTCCTCTGCTCTCCTTTTGGAATGATTAACTCCACTGAAGGAAGTCAGAGTTCTCTTCTGCCAAATATCTGTCCCCACAGACTTTTACTTTTAAGCCAGTTGTATCACTTTGTATTAATAACATTAGTATGTGCGCCTTCCTCAAGACATGAGCAATTGCACAATTTCATGAAAGATTTTTTTAAAAAAATGTTTGGTCTGTCTTCACAGTCTCATTTTCTAAAAAATGGATCACTGAGTGCTAAAAATGTGGAAGGTCTGACACGTACATTATGCACATTGTCACAACACTTATTTGTTTGAAATGTTGTGTGTCTGTTTATAATGCTCCATAAGACAATTTTTAGCATTTTCTTTTCAATGTACATGGATTAAATATCCTCAGTATTGTGAATGAAAGACTAACAGTGGGCTTCAGCCCATTATTTTGAGAGTAGAAAAGGTGATGGGAGAATATAAAATTGTAATGGGGGGGGATCGATTAATTTAGGATAATCCGGGGAATTTCCTATGTAAAAGACACCAAGACTTGATCCTGTTTCTGCTAAGAGTTTCAGATCATTGATATTCATATTATAAACGCTTGACTGTATGTGTATATTACTTTGAAAGAGTACACTGCTTTTACTCCAGAATATTTTACCATAGATGGGAACATTTTTTGAGATTATTTCATGAAAACATGCATTATAACGTTTGCCATCAATTTACCTCTGGTGCTTGGAGTGTTTATTGTGCAGGCTAACCCCCAGATCACTCGATTACAAACTGGCATGGAAAATATGCAGTTGCTTCATCAGCAAAAAGATTTCTCTCTACAAATTCATCTCAGTTTCAGGATGCTTGTGTACAAGTGCCTGCACTTCCTGTATGCGACAATGGTGTTCTTGTAGGCTGAACCTAGCAAACCACTTATGTCTCATTGTATATTATTTAACCTAGTAGGCAGATGACACTCATTCCTCAATGTCCCGTTTTTTAAAGAAGACATTTGCCCTTAATCCAATTTGGGTAATGTTTCCAGCTGCATTCGTTTAGGATGCTTCAGTTAGCACAAATGTATCCACAGAGAGATGGTTTATATTCTGAGGTGCTACATTTACACTTCAATACCAAAACCATTAAACTGAGATTGCTAATCACTCTCACACCACAAAAGGCAACAAAAATGTCTAGGTAGGCAATGGAGATCCAGTGCTTAAAGCAGCAGCTTGGGGACAGGAGGTGGAATGATAGTCCTGACTCTGCCACTGACCTGCTCTGTGAGCTTAGGCAAATTGCTGAAGTGCTCTGTGCCTAAGTTACCCTATCTGTAAAATGGCAATATTGACACCCATTTTTTTTAAAAGCACTTTGAGCTTGAAACTGTGGCTGTCACTATTAGGAGTAAGGTTTTCAGGACCAGGTCTTGCTATAATACAAAGGTTTTTTTTAATTAGAGAGTTAATAGAAGCTAATCAGTGGGGGGAGGAATAGCCTACTAAACCCAGCATTGAGAGTTCAGTCCTTGAGGGGGCCACTTAAGGATCTGGGGCAAAATCAGTACTTGGTCCTGCTAGTGAAGACAGGGGCTGGACTTGATGACCTTTCAAGGTCCCTTCCAGTTCTATGAGATGGGTATATCTCCATATATTGATATGCATAAGTAATATTAGGAATGGAATACAAATTCCCCTATTCAAGTTAAGCACATCAAGTGTTGCTGAATTGTAGCATTGGTCCCCTGCATTCCCAGAGCAGGAACAAGCAGTGAGTCACCCCTCTGCAGCTGAAGTTGAAACTCAGCTTTTATTACTAAGCCCCACTTGCTCCCCATTGCCTGTGCTAAACACTCTGTCTCCAGCTCTAGTTGTGCTAAGAACCAAGCCAGATCACTCTTCTTAACCAACAGGAGCTGGGCCTGCTCCAAGAATAGCACAATTCATTCTCTATGGTACAGGGCCAGCTTTAGGTCAATTCAACCAATTCCCCTGAATTGGGCCCCCAGCCCTAAGAGGGCCCCATGCTCAAGCCCCAGGTGGCAAGAGCCGGTGCGCCGTACCAGGGTGGCCCAGCTTCCCCAGGGAGCAATTTAAAGGGCCTGGAGCTCCCAGCAGGGACTGGAGCCCCAGGCCCTTTAAATTGCCACCAGAGTCCCACTGCTGGAGGCTTAGGGTAGGGCTGCAGGGCTCTGGGCGCTATTTAAAAAGTCCAGGGCTCCAACTGCTTCTACTGCCCTGGACCTTTAAATAACTGCTGGAGCCCTGCCGCTTCCCCAGGGCTTGCGTGGCTATTTAAAGGGCTGGGGCGGTAGAAGTAGGGGAGCCCTGGGCCCCAGGCTGCTGCTGCTGCTACCCTGGTGGGGGAGGGAGAAAGAGGGGGTACTCACTGTACAGGGTGGGCTGTACCCCCTGTACCTGCACCCTGTGCCCACAGCCAGCCCCTGCTGCACCCCCTGCCCTGCCTGCACCAGTTCATGTCGCAGCCAGCCCTGCACCCTCTGCCCGCAGCCAGCCCATCTTCAGCCAGCCCCGCACCCCCTGCCCTGCCCACACCAGCCCCTGCCTGCAGCCAGCCCCGCATCTCCTGCCCTGCCAGCAGCCACCCCTGTCTCCTGCCAGCCTCGCATCCCCTGCCCTGCCTCTAGGCCCTAGGGTGACCAGACGTCCCAATTTTATCGGGACTGGCCCAATAGTTGCTTGTTTGTCCCACGTCCCGACTGATGTTTGGTCGGGACCCTGGACAAACAAGAAATTTTGCCTTCTGCATAGCTCTTGGGCCCCTGCCCTGACTCCGCCCCCTCCTGCTCCCATTGGATCCCTCCCCAAATCCCTGCCCTGGCCCCGCCTCTTCCCCAAACACGCAGCATTCCTCCTCTCTACCAGGTTTGCACACGGGGCTGGGGCCAGGAGCACAGCGTGGAGGCTGCTCCAGCCCTGCAGCCCACGGGGCAGCGCGGTCGGGCGGGGGGCAGCGCAGAGCGGGCAGGGCCCGGGTGGGTGGGGGGCAGAGACACATGTGGGCAGACACGCTCCTGCTGGGAGGGGCCGGGCCCGGCTGCCTGGTTCGCTTCCTGCCCGGGTGAGTCCCCGAGCTCCCTGGGGCGGGCCTGTCTGGGGCTGTGGGAGCGATTGTCCCAGGCGGGGCGAAACGGAGCAGCCACTGCCCTGCATCCCAATATTTCATCTTTGTCATCTGGTCATCCTACCCGCCCTTGTCTCCAGCCAGGCCCGCACCCCCTGCCCTGTCTCCAGCCAGCCCCGCACCCCCTGCCCATAGCCAGTCCTGCTGCACCAGCCCTGCACCCCCTGCCCTGTCTCCAGCCAGCCCCGCACCCCCTGCCCACAGCCAGCCCTGCTGCACCAGCCCTGCACCCGCTGCCCTGTCTCTAGCCAACCCCTGCCGCACCCCCCTGCCTGAAGCCAGCCAATCCCGCACTCCTGTCTCCAGCCCTGCCAACCCCTGCTGCACCCCCCTGTGGCCCTGCCTGAAGCCAGCCAGCTCACCCCCCACACCCTTGTCTCCAGCCAGCCCCGCACCCCTTGCCCTGCCTGCAGTCAGACCCTACCTCTAGTCAGCCCCCTGCCCTGCCTCTAGCCAGCCCCATGTTCACTGGTGCCCTTCAGTTCCCAGGGCAGTAACTCTGCACACCTGCTTCAATGAGGGGGGCAGGGAGCAGCTTGGACCCACACGTGCACACTGGATACACATGTGCACACCCACACATGTAAAATGGAGCTCATTTCTAGTTCAGGCCCGTCTTTTTAAAAAATAACTTCAGGTAGGGTTAACATAAATCTGTATTTTCCCGGACATGTCAGGCTTTTTGGTTAATAAATAGCCATCCGGGAGGAAAATACAGACTTATGGTAACCCTATTGGTACAAAAAATACATACTGTGGCACATCCCTTAAATCAGAACTTTTTATAGGGAACTGAAAGGCTAAGAAACGAAAGGCATTTTTTCCATTATTTTTTTTTTAAGTCATCCCTACTGGGGCCTCTCCAAAAATGTTCAGATTGGGCTCTGCACTTCCTAAAGCTGGCCCTGTGCACAATGCACCTTTTATTTAATTTCAGCAGAATTGTTATTTCCTGGGAAGTACCTTTTTAAATTTCTTACATTGAATTGCACAGTATACTTGAGAAGGGAGAAAAAGAGAGTGTGTGTGTGTGTGTGAGAGAGAGCGAGAGAGAGAGAGAGGAAATCCTCATAAAGAGTTTTCCACTGGGAAGCCATGGTGTTCATCTCACTAGGATTGCACTTTCCTTGTGCAAATGTAACCTCTATCGCCACTATGGTATGCTATATGTTTGCATATGGGGGTGTTCTCAGATTATAGTATTTACAGATTGTGGCAGTGGGTTGTTTTAATTATAGGTCATTTATCAAGCATTTTTTTTTAAATGTTCTCCCCAGTTTGGAGCAACATAACCAGCCCTCCAATAACCTTGTCATAGACAAGGAGTCTGAGGTTTACAAGATGCTCCAGGAGACTGAAGACCCAAGGGAACCACCCAGGCAATCTGCTTCATTCCTGGTGCTACAAGAAATTTTAGAATCTGAAGGTAAGCACTTACTTTGTTCTCCATGTGGCTGTCAGATTTCCTTTGCTATGATCTGATCTATATTCTACATTTGGTTTAAAAGCAAACCCTCTTCCCCACCTGCTGACTGTTCAAAGTGGCCTTTGTAGATGATTTCCACAGAAACCTTCAGACAGGCGCTTTTCCATTAACTTCCATGTGCAGGGATACTCTTTCGATACAGTTGTTATCCATATGTACCCATAGGTTTGAACTCTTACAGCATAGCATTTAAAAAAAATTTTAGAAACTCCCCCAAATTTTCTAAATATCAGGCTTCACTTTTCACCGGGTAAAGAATTTTTAGATTCAGTATTGTATGGGACGATGTGTGTGAGGGTGTGAGCACTAAAACTAGCAGTTTCCATCTTCTCAACAAGGAAAGGGGAAAAATCAGCTGCAGCTGAAATCCAGGAAATTACTGGATCTGGTAAGAACGAGTAGCTGAAGGTGCCACTCTTTTTGGCGCCACTGGGTCAACATGTGGACTTTGCAATGCACAACTACAGTCTCCTTATCAAAAGGATCTGTGTTGTACTTAGTTGAGCCCCAGATCTTGTTTGTTTTTAACTCTTTTTTTTTTTTTTTTTTTAACAAACAGGTCTAGATAGGGAAAGAGATGTGTTTGATGGCCAATTTAAAGCCTTTCTTTGGCTGAGTTCACAGCACTGGGGAGGTGTATGTTCAAGTCCATCTGTAATAACATGGTGGTCTGGTATGAGTCTGGAAGTGAAACATCTGTCAAATTCCATTGTGTAAGCTGAGTGATTTGCAAAGAGCAAACAAACCGCCTCAAAGCGAGAAGCAAATTAGATTCTTAAAATTCTTTTAGTTTAATCCAAGATAAAATCATATATTTTTAAGTGTCCCTGTTTATGTTGCATATTTGTAACTTACAACTACTGATGGGAGTTCTGCACATGTGTGAGAAACTCTCATTTCATTTGTCAATCACTGAGAAAGTCGACCCTGTTCTCAATAGCATTGAAGAAAATAAGAGGCAAAGGGGCTTGTTATTCTACTTTGCAAGGATTTGCAGCATTGCTGGAAACCTCTAGCACTGAAATATGCTTGCCTGATAAAGAGCCAAAATGGGCTGTTGTTTGGTTTCATTTTGAGCTGATAAGTCTTGATACTGAGCAGGAACTGTAAAGTTATGCATCCCTGAAAGAATGTATGTTGCTTAACTTTCTTCCCTTTCAAGATAGCTCAGAAAGGCTCTGGCATTCCAGTCCAGATGCTTGGTGATGCTGCAAAAGTTTACAGTGATAGACAGAGACGCAAGCAGCAAATGCTCAAAGACTCTGAGCCAGATCCCCAGCTGGTAGAAGTCGGCAGAGACACCGCTGTCTTCAGTCATTAGTAGGGTGACCAGAAAGCAAATGTGAAAAATCAGGACAGGGAGTGGGAGGTAATAGGAGCCTGTAGAAGAAAAAGACTCAAAAATCAGAACTATCTCTATAAAATTGGGACATCTGATCCCCCTAATCATTAGACTGCTTTATACCAGCTGAGGATCTGGGCCAGTGTCTTTTGGTTTTTATCTTGGAACTCAGAATAACAACCAATGAAATAACAGTCCCTCTAGGGTGAGCCTCAAATCGCTTTTCAGCCTTAGAGCTCTTATTAGGAGGTCACATTTCATGTAAAATAAGGTAGGAAGGGTTTTTTAAATAACTAAAAAGATGTTTTAAAGTTGGCTACCATGAGCACGCTGCTGTGCCTCTTCCCTGCACAGTCCATCATATTGGATTGTCTGGATGGAGCAACAGTAGTTACACATGTCACTGAGGGACATCATCATGGGCAGCAGTGACTCTGAAGTGGTGCTGGATCCTTCTTGGTCTATTCAGAGGCAACTCAGGATGAAGGGGCTTTGCAGATGTGTAACTACATCAATACACTTACGGTGGGCAAAACCCAAACATAGACGAGTTGGACTGGGGCCAAGTGGGACTTGCACCTCTGTGGTTTAGCCTGCACTAGTGCAAACCCTGCTTTGCCTTGGTACAGTGTGTCAACCACAGGGGTCACCCCAGGGTAACTGCAGTGATGTAGGTACAACGGCACAGATGTTTTGATGTAGGCAGGCTTTGACATGCTTTGCTATTGGCCCAACAGGCAAATGGTGCAACAGCATCCGCAGTGTGTGTGGCTGGCTGTGCTCTAGCCTTTCTCTGTACTCTGCTGTGATAATAGGAGCTATAGCTGCCAGCTGCAACATAGCTAGGGCCCTCCAAATTCATGGCCATGAAAAACACGTCATGGACTGTCAAATCTCATCCCCCCCCATCCTATGAAATCTCGTCTTGTGTGTGCTTTTACCCTATACCATACAGATTTCACAGGGGAGACCAGAGTTTCTCAAACTGGGGGTCCTGCCCAAAAGGGAGTTGCAGGGGGGGGTCACAAGGTTATTTTAAGGGGGTATTGCCACCCTTACTTCTGTGCTGCCTTCAGAACTAGGTAGCAGGAGAACAATGGCGACTGGCTGGGTATCAAGTTCTGAAGCCAGCACCCCACCATCAGCAGTTGAGAAGTATGGGTGGCAATACCATACCATGCCACTCTTACTTCTGCACTGCTGCTGGCAGTGGCTCTGCCTTCACATCTGGGCTCCTGGCCAGCAATCACCGCTCTCCAGCTGCCCAGCTGTGAAGGCAGAGCCACTGCCAGCAGCAGTGCAGAAGTAAGAGTGGCATGGTATGGTATTGCCACCCTTACTTCTGCACTGCTGATGGTGGGGCGCTTAGGGTTAGCAGCGCATCAGCAGCAAGCACAGAAGTAAGGGTAGCAGTACTGCAACTCCCCACCTACAATAACCTTGCAACCCCTCCACAACTCCTTTTTTGAGGTCAGGAGCCCTACAATTACAACACTGTGAAATTTCAGATTTAAGTAGCTGAAATCATGACATTCACAATTTTAAAAAATCCTATGACCGTGAAATTGACCAAAATGGACCGTGAATTTGGTAGGGTCCTAATCATAGCGCAGGCTTCCTCCTTTGTTCTTTCATCAGTGCCATGTGGGCTGGGCTGCAGCAACTTGCGTTTATGACATTGCCGGCCATTTTGGCTGCTTCTGTGGAGTTTTATCCCCTTTCTTTGGCAAACACTGGATGCAGCTCACTCTTGGGTTTGAGTCACATACTCTTGAGAGACCCAAGGGTGTTGTCCTCACACCCTGTCCCATCTTGCCTGAGATGGAATAAAGTCCCTCTGTCCTATCCTGATCTATAATGCATGTACCACTGTCTGTAAATTGAGAGGATCTGCAGCCCTTAACTGCCCCATTATTTTAAAAGCTCTTTCTTTACTGTAAGGCTAGGAATATTGGAATAACACAGGCCCTAGGAGTTCCCTGGATTAATTCTTGCTTCAATTCCAACAGCTGAATTGAACTAGAGCATCTCTAGCAAAGCATCCAGTCTGGATTTAAAGATTCCTCTTTCAGTTTGTGCAGCCCATAATCCAAAGTGCTCTGTTCCTATCCCCAGGTGATCCCAATAAACCTTCTGGATTTAGAAGTGTGAAACCACCAATGACAAAAGTTGCTTCATCGATCGGAAATGCCCAGAAGCTGCCCATTTGTGATAAGTGTGGATCCGGCATTGTGTAAGTATTGACCTGTCCCAGTTGCTTATAGGCAATGTCTACACTACACACCGCTGGTGGTAACATGTAGGGTATGGGTATCTACTACAATCTGCAGAGAAAAGTCTGCTGCCTCTGCGCTGTGGTATGTGCTACACATGGCAGTGAAAGGCTCTGGCAGGTGGGAGAGAGCAGTCAAAAGCTTCAGCATTCCCTACTAACGGAGCCTTTCACTGTGGCAAGGAAAGGCTCTGGCAGGACTAATCTTTCCCTGCAGCAGGAGAAGGCTCCAGCAGAAGAGAACTGGCGGAGTCTTTCCCTGCTGTCTCCCTGCAGTCTTCCCAGTGGCAGGGAAGGGCTCCAGCGATGTGGAGACCGCAGCTAAAATAGCAGCATAGATAGGGAAGCATAGTTTGGGGGAATAGAGTCATGCAGGGTATGTACTTGCATATATACCCACTCCCTTTAGATGCGTCTGAGCCATGGCTCACCAGCTACACTGTGGTTTATACCCATGTTAGGAGGCTGTGCTGGTATGTACGCTACACGCTACCAAAAGAAGCATGCAGTGTAGATGTGCCCATAGAGTGGAGCTTGCCATACTACAGTGTGTGTGTATATGGCCTGCTGTCTAGGACTCCTGTTCTGTGAGAGCTGCGAGCACTTGGCTCCTCTGGAAATAGGGCCAGTGGTGCTTGTACCTTCAGAAGGTTTCACAAATGCTGCCAGTGAACTCTGCAAAGGTCTCCTAGGGTGTCCAGGTGTCCAGTTTCAACCGGAAAGTCTGGTCGAAAAGGGGACCTGACAGTGTCCAGTCAGATCTACTGACCAGACACCCAAAGTCCAGTTATTGTGGGTGGGGAGGCAGGGAGGCACCAGGTCATCATCTGTGGTAGCCCCATCCCAGCTGGGGCCACCAGCTGGGCCTCAGGGAAGAGGCAGCGTGGAGGAGGTTCCAGCACTGCTGCTGGAGTGTCTGGTTTTTAAATATTACAGAGTTGCCAACCCTACTCCTGAGGCAGGGACTACGTTTTCCTGGACACACAGAGCCCAGCCTGTATTTCTCAGTGTAGTGGCGGGTTTATTTCAGACTGACGGAGAACAAATCAAGTCACTAGGACGCATGCAGTCACAGTGACTCCCTATCATGGGCGGTGAGTTCTGTGGGCCCGTGGTGCCTGGGCACCAGGAATATTCCTAGTACCCAGGCACCACGGGCCTGGCTCCAGCACTGGTCTCTCCCTCTGCCCCACCTTCCTCCACCAGGCGTCCCCCCCATTTAAAACAGCCCAGGGCCCCCACTCAACACCGGCAGCGCAGCAGAGCTGAGCGGTTTCCTGCCTGCTTGCTTCACATGGCTGCTGGTCTCCCTGCAGCCCTGGGTGGGGTGGGTCTGTGTCCTGTCCCCAGCGCCCCTTCAGCCAATAGGAGGCTGCGGGGGCAGTGCCTGGGGGAACAGCACATGGAGAGCCCCCCAGCCCGCCCTGCCTAGGAGCCCCAGGTAAGCCCTGCACCCCTCCCCCACCCCAGAGCCTGCACTCCCTCCCTCCGCACCTCCTCTCATCCCCAAACTCTGCATCCCCATCCCTTCCCACACATCCCCTCCGGCCCCCAAACTCCCTCCGAGGGCCTGCATCCCTCACCCCCTTCTACACTAGGGTGATCAGATCACCCAGGTCAAATATCGGGACGCGGGGGGGCCGGGTGGGGGCAGAGGGGAAAAAAATGGCTGCAGAGCAAAAAAAAAAAATCCCCCACTCCCAAGCAAGCGCTGGAGGGAGGCCCAGGAGCCTCAGGGGAGCGCAGGGCCGGGGCGAGTGTGAGTCTGGCCTGGCCCCGAGCAGGCAGGACTCGGGTGCGGTACCTGGAGGGAGAGTAGTGGGTGGCCTGCAGGACCAGGCGGCGGCTGTTCTCCCCACCTGGGCAACAGGACTTGGGAGCAGCCGCTGCTGCAGCTCCCACTGCTGTGGGGGGAGGAAGCGGCCGCTGGCCAAGCTCAGCGGCTGCGGCTCTGGCACCCACAAACCCCCTGAGCCTGGGCCTGCTGTGGGGACCCAGCGCGCATGCTGCGCGCGCCCAGCCCCTGGCCAGTCGCGTCTGGGCTGGCTGCCCAACTGGTGCAATCCCGCAGGTGACCCTGGAGTGGGGGCAGCAGGCCTCAGCCCCCCACATCCCACTCGGGTCCCGCAGGGGAGTGAACGGGGCTGGGCTGCCGATGCCTCCACCGCGGGATTGCACCAGCTGGGCAGCCAGCCCAGAAGCGACTGGCCAGGGGCTGGGCACAGCGTGCGTGCCACTGGGTCCCCGCAGCAGGCCCGGGCTCGGGGGGTTCGGGCCCGGGCGCCAAAGTCGCAGCCGCCGAGCATCATGTGCTTGGCCACTTCCTCCCCCCGTGGCAGTGGGAGCTGCAGCAGCAGCTCCTCTCGAGTCCCGCTGCCCAGGTGGGGAGAACAGCCGCTGCCTGGCCCCGCGGGCCGCCCCCTACTTTCCCTCCAGGTACCATGCCCGAGTCCTGCCTGCTCGGGGCCAGGACGGACTCTCACGCACCCCGGCCCCATGCTCCCCTGAATCTCCTGGGCATGGCGTGCTTGGCAAGAGGCGGGGATTTGTGGAGGGAGCCAATGGGGCAGTGAGGGGGCAGGGATGGGGGTGGGATTTGGGGAGGGATCCAATGGGGGAAAGAGGGGACGGAGTCGGGGCAGGGGAGAGCGCGAGCTCTTCCAGGTTCTGGAGCCTTTGCTTGTTTGTCCAGTGTCCCCACCTAACATTGGTCGGGACGCGGGACAAACAAGCAAATATCGGGACAGTCTCGATAAAATCGGGACGTCTGGTCACCCTGTCCTACACCCACACCCCTTGCCTCAGCCCAGAGCCTACACCCGAACTCCATCCCAGAGCCCAACCTCTCACCTATCCTGCACCCCAATCTCCCACTCCAGCCCAAGGCTTGCACTCCAGACCTCCTCCCCCCATCCAAACTCCCTCCCAGAGCCTTAGGCAGGTAGGGGTGGGAGTTTGGAGATCTGGGCTCTCTTCCCAGCTCTGCTGTGTGACTTGGACAAGTGTCACATCACTTCTTGTGCCTCTGTTTCCCCTCCCAAACATTGTCAGTCTTGTTTATTTAAATCATAAGCTCTGTGAGGCAGAGACTCTCTGTCATTATGGGTATGTACAGCACCTAGCAGAATGGGGCCATGATCTCAGCTGGGGTCTCTAGGAGCTACTGCAATGCAAATAATACATTACATGGAGTGTGGCAAAGCCAGGAACAGGAGCCAGATTTCTTGACTCGCTAGTCCAGTACCTTAAGGCCATGTCTACACTAGCACTTATGTCAGCAAAACTTTTGTCACTCGGGTGTATAAAAAAAAACACCCTGAGCAACATAAATTTTGCTGGCCTAAGTGCTTGAGTGCACAGCAGCTCACACCGACATAGGTACTGCTGCTCCTTGAGCTGGTTTTGTTATGTCGACGGGAGACCCCTCTTCCATCAGCCTAGTGCGGCTACCCGAGCAATCTTACAGCTGCATCGATACAGCTGGGCCGCTGTAAACTTGTAACTGTAGACCTGGCCTAACTATGATATCTTCTGTCCTCCTTGTATCTTTTAACATTGGTTTCCTTATAACTGCTGTCTCTGCAGAATTCTGCCTGGGAGTTCAAGGGAGATCTTTAAATAGATCTCAGATTGGAGGATTATGTTTAAAACCTTCCCACTGCAGTCCATACATACAAAGCCTTCATTAGACTTTCCCATCCTCCTGCATACATCCTCCATGCCAGAATCACACAAGCCTGGCATAGCCTGAACGCTGACCAACACTAGAACATCAGTGAGTTCTGTTACCAGGGATATGTGTGATGTAAAATATGAATCAGCATTAAAATATGAAACCCTGCGGTTCCTCCAACAATTGGGTAGGTCTGGAAAGCTCTGTACTATAAACAGTGTGACTAATGAATTCAAGAGAGTGCTGCTAGAGCAAAATTATACTCCTAGGGAATTGTTTGGGAGCTGTGTCAGGTAGCTAACAAGGTGCCGTGTAGTTTCCTTATTTTGGTTTGGCTAGTTGCAAATAGCATTCGCATTGTGTTTCCCTGAGGGGAATGGAATACAATGGAACAATTAGACACCCTAACTACAGCGTAGGAGTTAGTGACTATTTGCTGCATTGGAAAATTCAGCCAGGGTCCAGGCACCTTTTGCCTCTCCCACAAACATCTGGGTTTTTTTAAGTTGCAAGTCAGAGGGCTGCCCTTTGGTTCTGCAGCCCTTTGCCCAAACTGGTTGTGCTGGAGTTATATTTTGGCTCATTTTACTTATTTTGAGCCATTCAAACCCACTTTTTATGGTACACCCTCAGTGTTGCACACACCTGTTTACCAGCTCCTCTCTAAGACCAAGGCCTGTCTACATTACAAAGTTAGGTTGATGTAAGTCACCTTGCACCAACCTATTTCTGTATGTGTCTACACTCAAATTTGTCTCCTACTGACATAAGCGCCCTGTTACGCCAATGCAGTAATGCCACCACCCTGAACGGCCTTGAGCCATAGTCAATCAATTGAGGTCAACGTAGTGCAAGTGTGACTTATGTCAGTCCTAATAGTCTTCCAGCAGCTGTCCCACAATGCCCCGTTCCCTGTGACCGTGACTGCTCTGTTCACAATTGTAAACTCCAGTGCCTCTCAGGGTCATAGAGACCAGAAGCTGCACCCCACTTTAACCCCCACCCCACATTTTTTTAAATGCCTTTTCCTGGTTGCCCAGCCTGGCAAGCACACCCAGAAGCACAGCCAACCATGCCAGCTCCACTCACTGGGCATGTTCCTGTCTGGAGTAGACGGGAGGTATTGGATCTCCTGGGCCTGTGGAGAGAAGAGGCTCAGCAAGCACAGTTACAGCACAGCCATAGAAACATGGATGTCTCCGGACAGAGTGCCCGGGGGATGCAGGCAAAGGGGTCTGACAGGGATCAGTTACAATGGCGAGTGAAAGCGAAGGAACTTTGCCAAGGATATCACCAGAGAATTTGACCAGGGACTTTCCCTAGAACTTCCTTGTGCTTGTGCTTGGAAAAATGGGAAGGCCAGTTCTAAAAATGCTTTCAGGGAACAGGGTTCTTATTTTGCATAGTGCTAGCCAGTCACGGGGCCAGATCCTCATCAGGTGTAAATTGATGTAGCACCACAGGGAGCACTGGGGTTACACCAACTGAAGATCTTACCCCTAGTCTCTCTAACCCTGCATGGCCCTGGCCTTCACTGTGTGTGAGGGGGAGAGAGTTTTTAATCTTTCTTGGGCATCAGTCTTTGTCCAGCGAGGATATCCACATTCTGCTTCCCTAGACCCATGCTCCCCATAGATATTCTAACTGGCACATTGCTGCTGCAGAACAGCTGCCTCCTTCCCACTCAAGGGGATGGCTGTGCTGTCTGGAGCAGTCCCAGTAGTGGGCAAGCATGGGGAATTTCAGCCAGGGAGTCCTTGAGGGATTCCAGGAGCCCCAGAGCTGAGCCATTATGTTGTTTCCCACAGGGGGGCGTTTGTCAAACTGCGTGACAAGCACCGCCATCCAGAGTGCTACGTGTGCAGCGACTGTGGGACAAACCTCAAGCAGAAAGGACACTTCTTTGTGGAAGATTGCATCTATTGTGAGACGCATGCCCGGGAGCGAGTGACCCCTCCCGAAGGCTATGAGGTGGTCACTGTCTTTCCAAAGTGAATGACATCATCGGCTCTGTATTATTTTTCCTACACTACTGTTTTCCAAAAAGCAGCCCCCCCTTGAACCTGCCTTGCAATAAGCAATGCTCGGCATGGCTTTTCTTTTGCTGCCACAGTAACCCTCCATCTGTTAGCCTTAGGTGCCACTAATTGTTCAACACTTGCATTTTTAAAAATCTGCTCTGACAAATCAGTTTGGATCCCCTTTTTGTACTGTCCAGTCTTTCTCCCTTCACTGTCGATTGCAGATGAAAATCAGAAGCCAAAGCTGAAGCACAGAAGCTGTGTGTCTCAGTTGTTTTTCCTTCTGTTCATGTTCAATAAACGTGATGAATCCACAAGGCAAACCGTTGTCTGCATTTCTTCCAGTTCTGTGTATGTTGGCCTCCTTCCGCCCTCACCCCCAAAAAACACTTCGCATTCTGAACAGGGTTGGCAGAATTCAATTTGTATTTTTTGGTAATGTAGATGTTTATTGTTAAGAATTTTTTTACATTTTTATGAAGGCTGTCGATTAATCGCAGTTAACTCACATGATTAACTCAAAAAAAATTAATTGTGATCGCAGTTTTAATCTCACCGTTAAACAACAGAATACCAATTGTTACTGTTACACAACAGAATACCAATTGCAATTTATTAAATAATTTTGGATATTTTCTACATTTTCAAATATATTGATTTCAATTACTACACAGAATATAAAGTGCACAGTGCTCACTTTATAGTATTACTTTTATTACAAATATTTGCACTGTAAAAATGAGAAAAGAAATAGTATTTTTTCAGTTCACCTCATACAAGTGCAATCTCTTTATCATGAAAGTGCAACTTACAAATGTAGATTTTTTTTGTTACATAACTGCACTCAAAAACAAAACACTCTAAAACTTTAGAGCCTACAAGTCCACTCAGTCCTACTTCTTGTTCAGCCAATCGCTACTAAAAACAAGTTTGTTTACATTTACGGGAGATAATGCTGCTCACTTCTTATTTACAATGTCATCTGAAGGTGAGAACAGGCATTTGAATGGCACTTTTGTAGCCAGCATTGCAAGATATTTACGTACCAGGTATGCTAAACATTCGTATGCCCCTTCATGCTTCAGCTACCATTCCAGAAGAAATGCTTCCATGCTGATGACGCTTGTTTAAAAAAATTATGCGTTAAATAATTTCTGACTGAACTGCTTGGGGGAGAATTGTATGTCAGCTTCTGTTTTACTTGCATTCTGTCATATTTCATGTTATAGCAGTCTCAGATGATGACCCAGCACATGTTGCTAATCTTAAGAATACTTTCACTGCAGATTTGACAAAACGCAAAGAAGGTACCAATGTGAGATTTCTAAAGATAGCTACAGTACTCATCCCAAGGTTTAAGAATCTGAAGTGCCATCCAAAATCTGAGAGGAACAGGGTGTGGAGATGCTTAAAAGAGCAACACTCCGATGTAGAAGCTATAGAATCTGAACCACCAAAAAAGAAAATCAACCTTCTGCCGGTGGCATCTGACTCAGATGATGAAAATGAACATGCGTCGGGCCCCACTGCTTTGGATCATTA
Organism: Chelonoidis abingdonii; assembly: GCF_003597395.2. Classification (NCBI taxonomy): domain Eukaryota; kingdom Metazoa; phylum Chordata; order Testudines; family Testudinidae; genus Chelonoidis; species Chelonoidis abingdonii. The sequence goes on from NC_133784.1 coordinate 15,931,457, forward strand.
TCAAGCAGAACTCGTCATCAGCATGGACACATGTCCTCTGGAATGGTGGTTGAAGCATGAAGGGACATATGAATCTTTAGTGCATCTGGCACATAAATATGTTGCGATGCCGGCTACAGCAGTAGAATCATAAATATCAGGGTTGGAAGGGACCTCAGGAGGTCATCTAGTCCAATCCCCGCTCAAAGCAGGCCTATACCCCAACTAAAATCATCCAGTCAGGGCTTGTCAAGCCTGACCTTAAAAACCTCTAAGGACAAGAGCGATCCTCCACCTCACTCTACATCCTAGGTAACCCATTCCCCAAGTACCTTCCACCTCTCTACAGCGAACAAGTTCATCTTACAACATCACACATATGCAACGCCATCCCATCTCCCGTCCCTCAAGATCTCCGTATCAGCACAGACTCCATGGTCAGTAGTAAACATTCTCGCACCTCCCCTTTCATCTTCCTTTCCATTTCTGCATCCACCTCTCAGACAAGAATCAGCATCCTAGACTTCCGCACCATCATTGACAGCCACCTCTATCACCACCTGACCTCCACTGCAACTTGAGATCATTACTTCTTGTTCTGTCATCTGCTACAACTGAGAACAGCCTAGATTCATTCTCTTTGGAACCCCCTTTCAGGTAGTTGAAAGCAGCTATTAAATCCCCCTTCATTCTTCTCTTCTGCAGACTAAACAATCCCAGTTCCCTCAGCCTCTCCTCATAAGTCATGTGCTACAGCCCCCTAATCATTTTTGTTGCCCTCCACTGGACTCTTTCCAATTTTTCCACATCCTTCTTGTAGTGTGGGGCCCAAAACTGGACGCCGTACTCCAGATGAGGCCTCACCGATGTTGAATTGAGGGGAATGATCACATCCCTCAATCTGCTGGCAATGCCCCTTCTTATACAGCCCAAAATGCCATTAGCCTTCTTGGCAACAAGGGCACACTGTCGACTCATATCCAGCTTCTCGGCCACTGTAACCCCTAGGTCCTTCTCTGCAGAACTGCTGCCTATCCATTCGGTCCCTAGTCTGTAGCAGTGCATGGGATTCTTCCGTCCTAAGTGCAGGACTCTGCCCTTGTCCTTGTTAAACCTCATCAGATTTCTTTTGGCCCAATCCTCTAATTTGTCTAGTAGGACTAAGTGGACTTGTGGGCTCTAAAGTTGTTTACGTTGTTTTTTGTTTTTGAATGCAGTTATTTTTTTACATAATTCTACATTTGTAAGTTCAATTTTCATGATAAAGACATTGCACTGCAGTACTTATATTAAGTGAATTAAAAATGAGCACTATATACTGTGTATTCTGTCTTATAATTGAAATCAATATATTTGAAAATGTAGAAAACATCCAAAAATATTTAAATAAATGGTATTCTATTATTTAACAACACGATCAATCACGATTAATCACGATTAATTTTTTTTATTGCTTGACAGCCCTAATTTTTATTGATTGAAATTTCCACAGCTGCATGAAATTATGGGATGAGTTCAACAATAAATATTTAGGGACAGTAGACATTGAAATTCAAAACATGAAATCTTTGTAACTGTTCAAAAAAACAAATTGTCAACATCACATCAAAACATAGTAAATATCCTTCAACCACACTCTACAAAGTTTCCAGCTGCACTTTTTTTCTTCGACTATCTGTGAATTTCTGTCATTATCAGTGGGTATCAGTGGGTTTTTGGGTGTATAGACATTTACTGACATCTACCGGTAAAAATTGACTGTTCCAAGCCTATGAGCAGGTGAGAGGAAGCATTTGTCCTGAGGCTCCCTTGTGATATCATGATGTGCATGGAGTAAGGAACGGGGTGTAGCTGCACCAGCCCAGAGGCACTACAGGCAGAGAGGTCTAGGTTGGATATTAGGAAAAACTATTTCACTAGGAGGGTGGTGAAGCACTGGAATGGGTTACCTAGGGAGGTGGTGGAATCTCCATCGTTAGAGGTTTTTAAGGCCCAGCTTGACAAAGCCCTGGCTGGGATGATTTAGTTGTGTCTGGTTCTGCTTTGAGCAGGGAATTGGACTAGATGACCTCCTGAGGTCTCTTCCAACCCTAATCTTCTATGATTCTATATCTAGCAAAGTTTTTAGTTTAAGATCCCAGTGTCATCTTTTGAAAGTGTTGTGCAGGTTTCCTTTGAGGATGAGGATTGAAAAGTCAGATACAGTGATGGCTTTATTAAAAGTATTCACCCACAAGTGATAGTGGTGGTTCTTTGAGTGCTTGCTCATGTCCATTCCATGCTAGGTGTGTGAGTGCCTGTGTGCACTGTTGCCAGAGACTTTTTGCCTTAGTGATATCCGTAGGGCTGGCTCTGGAGTGTTGCACTTATGCACCAGTGTATGAAGAAGCTTTGGCTCTGTACCCTCTCAGTTCCTTCTTATCACCCATGATGGTCACTGGAATGCCTCTCTTGCTCTTGCTCAGCAAGTGTGATAGTGGTCTCTTCAAACTGCTTCTGTATCTGAGACCTGATCTACACTACAAACTTAGGTCAACATAAACCGCGTTAAGTCAATCTGATGATGTGTCAACACTACTGAGTCCCTTCCGCTGACCTAAGTGGTCTGTAAAGTCGACTTCTGTACTCCACCTCCTCTTGATTCGACATCTACGGGTTGACATGGTTATAGGGTAGACACTGTGTTGTGTCATTCGAATGAATTGGCCTCTGGGAGGTGTCCCACAGTGCTCCATGTGACTGCTCTGGACAGCACTTTCAACTCCACTGCACGTTAGCCAGGTACACAGGAAAGAGCTGCTCCCCTGGTAAAGCCATGGGAACTTTTGAATTTTCATTTCCTGTTTCATCAGCATGGAGAGCTCACCAGCACAGCTGATCAGGGAGACTCAAGACCGCAAAGTCGCTCCAGCGTGAAGTACACAGGAGATGGTGGATCTTAGTGCTGTGTGGGTAGAAGAGTCTGTGCAGGCAGAGGTCTGATCCAGCAGAAGAAACGCTGACATCTATGCCAAGTTTGTGCAGGGCATGGGGGAGGAAGGCCACACCAGGGACACGCAGAAGTGCCACGTGAAAATGGAGGGGCTTTGGCAAGCATACCAGAAGACATGGGAGGTGAACAGTTGTTCTGGTTCTGCCCCAGAGACATACCGCTTTTATGAGGAGCTGCATGCAATTCTCAGTGGCAACCCAACCACTACCCCAAAACGCTGTGTGGATACCTGCCAGGAGCCCTGGGCAACCTTGAGCAACAACGAGGAGGACCTTGTAGATGATGATGAGGAGAATGTGAGGCAGGCAAATGGAGGATCCATTCTCCCCAACATCCAAGAACTGTTTTTAACCCAGGAGCCCATCTCTTCACAGGACCAGTTAGCGGTGGAGTGTGATGCTGGGGAAGGCATCTCTGGTGAGTACACATTTCCAATCAAACTGTAGGGGTTACGTGCTATTTTATATTTTATGTTTAATCTGAACAAAAAAGTAGGTGTAGTGAGTATCGGTGGCCACTCTAGCTACACAGAGAATGCTCTCCAAAAATGACTTTATGTGCATGGGGGTGGCCCGGGAATCCTCCATGAAGATTCATAAATTCATAGATTTTAAGATCAGAAGGGACTATTATGATCGTCTAATCTGACCTCCTGCACAATGCAGGCCACAGAATCTCACCCACCCACTCCTGTAATCAACCCCTAACCTATGTCTGAGCTATTCAAGTCCTCAAATTGTGGTTTAAAGACTTCAAGGTGCAGAGAATCCTCCAGCAAATGCCCCATGCTGCAGAGGAAGCCTCTGCCAATCTGCCCTGGAGGAAAATTCCTTCCTGACCCCAGCTAAACCCTGAGCATGTGGGCAAGACTCACCAGCCAGACACTCAGGAAAGAATTCTCTGTAGTAACTCAGCTCCCACCCCATCTAACATCCCATCACAGGCCATTGGGTATATTTACCACTAATAGTCAAAGATCAATTAATTGCCAAAATTAGGCTATCCCATCATACCATCCCTTCCATAAACTCATCAAGCTTAGTTTTGAAGCCAGATATGCCCTTTGCCCCCACTGCTCCCCTTGGAAGGCTGTTCCAGAACTTCACTCCTCTGATGGTTAGATCTCTAGGAAGTATAAAGATTCCCTGCTGCAAGACCCAGGCTAGGAGTTTGGGTCTATTCTGGAGGAAGACAGGTCTGTAGCCAGGGCTTCTCTCCAGACAGCATTGTTTGCAGCAGACTTGGCAGCCAGGGCCATGGCTATGGCTATGGCTGTCTCGATGAGGTGGAGTTCGTGGCTGCAGTCCTCTGGCCCCTCCCTGGAGGTCCAGTATTCCATCCAGGTCCTCCCATTTGAGAGCAGTGCTCTATTTTCGGATCAAATGGATGGCAGGTGGCACTGCCTGAAAGACTCCCATGCCATGCTTCATTCCCTGGGGGTTTACATGCCACATGCCTCCAGGAAGTCATTCCTGCCTCCTCCACCTCTGCCAAGATTCTCTGGGCCCTCAAGGCAAGGCTCCTATAGCAGAAGGGCCAGAGAGAAGGGTTTCAAATGCTGTCATCCCACTTGGTCCTCCTCAGCCACGCAATTGGGCTCTGCGCACCAATCAGGTGGCGCGAAACAGCACAACCACTGGCTTCCTCTGGGCCCCTGGGGTGCTCTACCTCCCACTCTGCCCCAGGTCCCATCTTCACCCACCCCCGTCCTGCCCCCACCTATCCCTTTCCCTAAGCCCCCACCCCACCTTCCTGCCCCCGCTTCACCCCCACTCTGCCTCTTCCCACCCAGCTGTGCCCCTCCCCTGAGCATGCCCCATCCCTGTTTCTCCCCTGGCACCTCCTGTATGCCGCAGAACAGGTGACTGTGGTGGGCAGGAGGCACTGCGAGGGAGGAGGAGTTGATCAGCAAGGCCACCGGGAGAACCGAGGGGAAGGAGTGGGTTGGCTGCTGGTGGATGCTAAGCACCTACTAATTTTAGTCCTACTACTACTAATGTTAATAGTCGGCACCTATGCAAGGTAAGTATTTTGCGGGTGCGCCTGAGGACAATGCACCAAACTTATTGGATCCAGTCCCCCCATTTATTCTTCAATCGTTTGTTCCCCTTTCGTAGTGCATGGCCCAAATTACTTCTGTCGGCTGGATGCTTCGCACCATAAATTCTGGGTACACCCTTCAGTTTTCTTCCATCCCTGACTACCACTCCCTCCCCGTCCCTCTTGAGGGACTCTTCTCCAGGAAGTGGAAACCCTCCTATAGGTGTTGGCCATAGAGGAAGCCCCTCTAAACAGGAGGGGAAAGGGGTTTTGTTCTCTATTTCCTAATCCCAAAGGCCAAAAGGGACCTCAGACTCATCCTAGGCCTGTGTCACTGCAACAAATATCTCAAGAAGTTTTAAGTTCTGCATGGTATCCGTGATCTCCATTATTCCCTCTCTGGATCTAGGACACTGGTTTGCTGCCCTCAGTTTGAAGGACGTTTATTTCCATATCTCCATTTTCCATGGACACAGAAAGTTTCTCCGATTTTGTAGTGAGTCAACACCACTATCAGTTCGTGGCTCTGCCTTTCAGCCACATACCTGAGGCATCGAGGGGTGCAGAGCTACCCTCACCTCGATGTCTGGCTAGTCAGAGGCAGGTTATGAGCTCAGGTGCAAGGCAGCCTCAACTTGGTGAAGTCAACGTGTCAGAATCTGGGTCTGCTTATAAACTAATGAAATCAACGCTGTCCCCAGTTCAGCAGATAGAGTTTATAGGAGCAGTGCTTGATTCTGCCCAAGCCAGGGCCTTCCTGCCAGAGTCCAGGTTTTGAGCCACATCAGACCTCATCTCCCACGTGAGAGCCCACCCACTCGCAACCACCTGGATATGCTTCAAGCTGCTGGGCCACATGCCAGCATTTACTTACGTGGTCCAGCATGTGTCTTAGACCGCTGCAGGCATGGTTGGTTTCAGACTACATGCCAGACACACACAATTTGGACTGGGTGGTCACAGGCCCGTCACATATCCTGTCATCACTGAGGTGGTGGACAGAACCCAATCAGTGTTGGAGAGGTTCCCCTTTGTGGACCTGTGTACCGCAGCACCTTAGTCTCTGATGCATCAGGCCTGGGATGTGGAGCCCACCTTGGCGACATCAGCACGTAAGGTTTCAGGTCACAGAAAGATTGTTCCCTGCATATACATATCACGGAGCTCAAGGCAATTCAGCTGGCTGCTTTCTGGAGGGCAAAGCAGTCCAAATCCTAATGGAAAATACCATGGCAATGTTCTACATCAACAAGCAGGGCAGAGCCTGATCGTCAGGCACGTGCCAAGAGGCTCTCTGACTGTGGGACTTCTGCCTCCAGCACACCATTCATCTCATGGCCAGGCATCAAGAATGCGTTGGCATATCTCCTCAGCGGGTCTTTCTCATCTCTCCACGAGTGGTCTCTCCACTCAGAGGTGGCCAACCACATCTTCTAAAAGTGGGGGACTCCCCAGGTGGATCTGTTTGTGTCCAGACAGAACTGGAAGTGTCATCGGCTCTGCTCTGTCTGCAGGCTCAAGAGAGGCTCCCTGTCAGATGCCTTTCTGTTCCCATGATCAGGGTCCCTGATGTATGTCTTCCCTCCAGTACCACTGGTGCACAGAAACTTCCTGAAAATCAAGCAGGACAGGGCAAAATTCATCCTGATAGCTCCAGCATGGCTGCACCAACACTGGTTTGGCACACTGTTATTGCTCTCAATAGCAGCTCCATTAGAGCTCCCATCATAGTCATTTCTGACACCTGAATCTAGCATCCCTCCACCTGATGGCATGCTTGCTGTGTGGCTGAATGTGGAGGAGCAGACATGCTCGGCTCAAGTCCAACAGATCTTGATGAGCAGCAGAAACGTAGCCCTGGTACAGGCTATCTGGACAAATGGAAAAATTTTTCATGTTGGTCCACAGGCCAAAACCTACCTGCAGGCCAGACTGCCCAACAATCCATCCTGGACTACTTGTTGCATCTAAAGCACCAAGGTCTGACTCTTTCAGCAATCAGGCTCCACTTGGTGGCCATCTCAGCCTTTCATGGTCAGATTTCTGAAAGGTCTGGAGTGACTTTATCCTCAAGTTCATGACCCTATCCACCTTTGGAATCTGAACCTGGTGCTGTCAAGGCTCACTGGGCCACCCTTTGAGCTGTTAGCTTCATGTTCCTTGCTGCGCCTCTCATGGAAGGTAAGGATTAGCGCACTCACATCAGAACCCCCTATATGGCTTTCTACAAGGATAAGGTCCAGCTGCGGCCCCACCCAGCCTTTTTGCCAAAGGTGGCATTGGGGCGGACTCTGTGAGTGCTCCAGGGACCTCAGGAGGTCATCTAGTCCAACTCTCTGCTTAAAGCAGGACCAATTCCTAACTAAATCATCCCAGCCAGGGCTGTGTCAAGCTGGGCCTTAAAAACCTCTAAGGATAGAGATTCCACCACCTCCCTAGGTAACCCATTCCAGTGCTTCACCACCCTCGTAGTGAAAAAGTTGGCATCTGTGAAAGATTGTGTATCACTGTTCCATGATAATCAGGATATATTCCTGATGGTATTCTATCCAAAGCCTCATAAATCCAGTGAGGAACACAAGCTACATACCCTGGATGTTAGAAGGGCACTGGCCTTCTACCTTGAGAGAACAAAGCCCTTTCATAAGTCGACACAGCTCTTTGTCATGGTGGCGGACAGGATGAAAGGGTCTGCCAGTTTCCATCCAGAGAATCTCCTCGTGTATATCCACTTGCATCAAGTTCTGCTATGAGCAAGTAGGGGTGTCATCACCAGCTGTCATGACTGTCCATTCCACCAGAGTGCAAGCTTCAGCAGCAGCTTTCCTCACTCCGGTACCAATTGTGGCAAATTGCCGGTACTGTTCTGCTGGGTCTCGCGCTTTCTCTTCTCTGGGGTAGGTTCAGGGCGCTATTGCTTGCCTCTGAACCAGTTCTTAATCA
>NC_133784.1:15949416-16016506 GCF_003597395.2 Chelonoidis abingdonii
CTGCACTCTGCTCCAATCCAACCTTTCTCCTTCAACTACCACACCCTGTCTGACTGAAGCAGGGGTTTATATCCCATGACTGGAGTCAGGTGCTCTAACTGAAGTCAGGTGCTCTAAGTGAAGTCAGGTGCTCTAACTGGAGTCAGGTGCTCTAATTGGCCACAGCTGTTCTAGTCAATCTAAAGCAAACCTTCCTCCCTTGGCAGGGAATAAGGCCCCCTGCTAACACTCTTATGCTGCCTTCTGGCCATGCTGTATCACACAATGCAGGGCATCTGCAAAACCACAGTCTGGTCTTTGGTCCACACCTTTGCATTCCATTTCGCCATTACCCAGCAGGCCTTCGATGATGCCAGCTTGAGTAGACCAGTGTTGCAAGCCCGCAAAACCATGAATGCTGAGGCCACTTCCAGCTATACTGCTTGTGAATCACCTAATACGGAATCAACATGAGCAAGCACTCAAAGGAGAAAAACGGTTTTCTACCTTCCGTAACTATTGTTCTTCAAGATGTGGTACTCGTGTCCATTCCATGAACCACCCTCTGCCCCACTGTCAGAGTTGACTGTAAGAAGGAACTTTTTCGAAATGTCTGCCAAATGTCCTACCCTGGTCCTCAGTTGTTCTTTGTTATCGATGCATTGGCTCGAATGCCCTCACCTTGTTTACAATGCAGCCACTATAATCCCTTGACTCAAACAGCTCCAAGGTTCCCTTGCATACATCATCCATAAGGTACTTGGCTGGGCTCCCATAAGCTAGAAGTATAGCAATCTCTACTGTGCTCTGAGAACCATGGCATGACAGGTAAGGTACTTTCCTTTGACCCTCTTAAAATGTGCTGCTCAGTGAACTCTTGAAAAGGAACAGAACAAAGGGAAAACAGAACAAAGGGAAACAGGGTCTGCCAGCTCCTTCTCCAGTAATCAGGAACTGTTTATCCTGCAACATAATGAGAGGAAAGGAAGGAGGGGGTGAGGAGGGAAGGAAGTGGATTCAAGTTAGTGACAGACATCTGGGAAAACAAACTCACGAGAGCATATAGGATCCACTTGGTTTGGAAGCAGCTCATTTGTGCAAGTCCAGGGGCCTTGCACAAGTTCTGCCCTTTGAATTGGGCCCTGATGAATATAGTGCATTTTGTCTTTGATATTCACAAGACCACTCAAGTGAAAAATTTAAGCAATGGCAGCCTATGGATTATGTGCAAGCTATTTGTTTTTCCTTGACCATTCATTTGCTGTCATTTGTTCATGCTTTTAGACCCAGAGACCCTGGGTTCAACTACCACAGATGGCCCACCGTCACTTGTGGCATGTGATTGATCACTGAAGTCTCATGACATTGTTTCTGATTCCTGATTGGATGAGGCACTTTAAACAGGAGACTAATGAATAGCATCCAGCACAATTTGTCGTATTTTGCTAATGGAACTCCAGGGATTGGCAAACATTTTCATGAATAAACCAGTCAATCTGACTCCTCATGAGAAATGAATAGCATGAATGACAAATGAGCTTATATGCTTGTTTATAAAAATACTGGTGAAGTGCTTTTTGAATTATTCATCCTGTTCTTTTGAAGAGAAAGCTAGTTTTCATGGGTTTGCTACAGCCAATCTTTGTAAAACTACTAACACTTAACTCCTCATGGTTTGTGTTGCTTTGACTGATTTTCATTCGGGGCATTTACAGCACCTTCTGTTACTGCTGCATTTAGTGTCTCCTCTGACCCCAGGCTCCCAGCACTGCCAAATGCAGAGTATACCTTGAACAGTGCAAGGACTGATTCTTCAGCCAGCTGCAAGAGATGAGCAGCTCAGTGGCACTTGGTCAAATGTGCGGCTGGGTATAAATGTTGGAATGATCTTCTTGGCAAGGATTCATGTTAGCTGCTGTTGGTTTTATTTCCCCATCCACTCAGTATAAATGGGTCAGTAGAGCAAGTTTTCCATGTTGTATGCAGGCAGTGAGGCTCCCACCGCATCTTGTGTCGTAGAATGGATTGTTAGGGTTGAAAAGGGCCCATACAATGTGCATCTCTGTATGGGTGTTCTGGCAGGATTCTCATAGTTTTAGCTGTGTTTCACTGCAGTAAGTGCTGGCCGTGCAGAGAGGGGAAGAATTGAAGTGAGACATCCACCAGCATGTTTGGAAGGGGATCGATTCCCAAGCTGATCGTGTGTGCGCACATGTAAATGTTACTACTTCCAGCTTGGGACAACTTTTTTCTTTTTCAGGATGAAACTACCAATAGTCTTCCAACTACTAACAGGTGAGAAATTAAATCCTTATTTCCTTGATAGAATACACACACCCCCAACTGGTGGGTCATCTGTGGTAGTTGAACTCTCTGGATCTAAAAGCATGAACCTCGCTGCCTGACCCATAAAACTGTCCACATGGTCCACCTGCTAGAGAGGGACAAAGACCCACACTGGTATTAACGTGTGTGTGTGAGAAAATCTGATTTTTCCCAGGTACTAACCCCCCACAATTCCAGCTGAGCTCAGTAGGCATTGAGGATGCTCAGCACCTCTTTGAAATCATCTCACGCATGTGTGTGAGTTGGGAAATCCCTTTGGCAGTATTTTAAATGAAAGTCAGTCATTTTTGCTTATTCTATTGTATAGGTTAAAGGAAAACCTCTTGCTCGTGTGTTGAGCATTTTCTGGAGGAAACTCCTGGTCCTGCAGCACTGAGAGAGACAGCACCAGCCTGAATCTAGATAATAACATGAACTAATGTATTTTGGATTAAATAAATGTTGGCCTCTATGGGCCAAATCCACCATTGTCATGAATGGGTGCAATGCCATTGACTGCAGTGGTGCTGCAGCCACAGTCCTTATGCCAGCAGTGTATCTCCTGAGGCTTTCTGCAACCAGGTATCTTGATGCTAGAGTATTGGCAGCAAATTCCCAAAGTTGTGTGGAGTCTGAATAATGATGAAGGAGGGAAACTTCCCAGAAATGCAGTTCTCTGCTTTTTCTCTGGCTCTCCTACAGACAAGGAAGGGGGGGTACGTCAAATGCTTGAGCTACAAAAGGAGGAATTCCCAGGAGATCCCAACCTTCCTACTCTGCTTCAGAAGGGAAGGTTCGCTAACTCTTCCTTGCTGCCACAGGAAGATCTGAAGCAGAGCTCTGTGTGGCTCGGAAGCTAGGGTTGCCAACTTTCTGATTGCAGAAAACCAAACACTAGGGTGATGGTAGTTCTCTGTGCTAAATATGGGATACCTGGTAAAATTACGGGTGTACAAGCAAGTTCAATCAATCAGAACTATGCAGTACATTCAAATTAACATAGTTGACTGAGCCCCAGTTAAAAAGAAATACTGCATAGTTGGATTCTTTTTATTTACCTTCTTATCTTTAAGGCTTTAAGGTTCACACAGGGAGGGGTGACCTGACACACACGAAACACCCCACTCCCCACACAGGGGGAGGTGACATGCACCCATACCTCTCTCTCACACAGGCGTCATGTGTGGCCTGGCGTCATGTGTGGGGGCATGCACGGTCATATGCCCCCCCCCCTCAGATTTCTGCCAAGGTTCACACCAGAATGTGGCCAGCAGCAGCCTTTCAGTACTGCAGAAGGGAAGGGACGGGTTGGGACAGGAGCTGCTTCCAGCCACTGGGGAGGTGGGGGAAGGGGGCATGACCTGGCCCATGTCTTTGCAAAGCTCATGTCTTCTCCGCCTTCTCCCCCCACACCCCAGTGCTGGAAGCAGCTTGTCCCTTCCTACCTGCATAGTGTTGAAAGGCAGCTAACACCTCCAGGCTGCTGCTGGCCACTGACAACCCACCTGCAGCACAGGCAGGAAGGGGTTAAGGCCTAAGGATTAGGGTTGTCAACCCTCCAAGATTGCTCGGAAGTCCCTAGGAATTAAAGATTGTCATGTGATGGACCCTCAGGAATACAACCAAAACTGACCACCCCACTACGAGTGCATGGTGCACCAGGGCCCAGGGAACCTGGCTGCAGTGAACCTGGCCAGAGAGGTGGCACAGGAGGGGAGGGTGCCTGGGGTTGGAGCAGTCCTGTGCTCTCTGGAGGCAGAATGCATGGCGGGGAGTGAAGAGGGTGCTAAGGCCCTGCCCTGGGAGCTGCTGTGGAGCCTGTAGGTAGAGGGAGTGAACAGGCTGGAAATTGCCCCCCGAAGCCACTCCAGAGTTTAGTTGTAGGGTGGAGAGGCTTCCCTGCACCAGTGCTGCGTGGGGCTTTCGAACATGCAGGGCTTAGCTCCTCCTGGCCAGCACCCCAGGCAGGAGGGTCTTGGGCATAAATGGGACACAGGTGGGGGGAGGGGGGGCTGGTGGCTGTGAGCCGGCACGCAGCAGGGGCTGGGCTGATGGACCAGCAGAGGGAATGGCTGGCCCTACACGCTGCAGCTTCGTCCTGCCACCAGCCTTGCACTCCCCACCCCCATTATTGGTCACTGGACACCCCTCCCCCCACCTCACTGCTGGTAGGCAGGCAGCTGGTGAGCAGGGATCTGGCCAGCAGCAGGAGCCACCATTACTGATGTAGGGGAGACAGAAAATACAGGACAATTTGCCTGTTTTTAAGAAAAAGTTGGAACGTTTGCAGGAGAGCTTAAATATGAGACTGTCCCTTTAAAAATGGGCCATCTGGTCACCCTACTGAACATCCTTGCCCTGTCCCACTCCTTCCCCAAGGGCCTGTCCCTGCTCCTCCCCTTCCCTGTGGCTCCTCTTCTCCCCCCACTCCATCCCCCCCGCCCCACTCTGTTGCGCATTTTTCACTGGGCTGGGGCAGAGGTTTGAGGTGCAGGGGGTGAGCATTCCGGCTGGGAGTGCAGGCTCAGGTGGGGCTGGGCATGAGGGGTTGAAGGGCAGGAGGGGTCTGGGAGTTGGAGTGTGGGAAGGAGCTCCAGGTTGGGGGTTGGGATGTAGGAGGGAGTGAGGGGTCCAGGATGTAGGAGGGGGCTGGGGCCGAAGACTTCAGGGTGCAGGAGGAGGCTCTGGGCTGTGGCAGGGGTTTGAAGCAGCACTAAGTTCCCTCCATTGTGTATGGTGCTGCTGTGTGCAGTCCTGTTGCCTGCTGCATCAGCAGTGCCTGAGTCCATCTCGCTGCTGCATCTGGTTTTGTATTTTCTTTCTATAAAGACATTGCAAGATACGGCTATCCGTTCTGCTGCATACTAATAACACCCACTGGTCTGGGGCTTTGAAAGATACCTCTATGGTGCAGAAAGTTATTAAATTTTTTCTTACTATAGCATTGACTGCTAAAAATCACCTCATTATCCATAACCTTTTGGGCTTTTTCTGCCAGCCTGGAATACAATGAACTTAAAACATGCATGGCATTTCCCCTTGCCCATCACTCAACCCACAATGTAAATAGACAACAAACTCCTCATTATCTATGGGCTGCTTTATCTCACTGGCTGGGTCTTGTCATCTGAGGAAACAATGACTGCATGGTGCTTCATGCACCAGCCTGGTCAGTTCAAAAACCTTTGCAGAGTGGGGCTTGAACTGCTGTAGCTGTCAGTTACAGCAGTGGGTTTCAAACTTTTTTTTTGTGACATGGCTGAAGAAAATTGTTGAGGCCCACAACCCAGTGGAACTGGGGATGAGGGGTTTGGGGTGTGGGAGGGGCTGCAAGCTGGGGCAGAGGGTTGGAGTGCGGGGCTTGGGATACAGGAGGGGGGGGTGCTGGGTTTGGAGGGACTCAGGGCTGGGGCAGAGGTTGGGGCTTGGGTGCAGCAGGGGTGCTAAGGCAGGCAGGAACCAGCCTATGGGCGTGTGGAGCTGGTGCCGACCAGAGCCACTGCAACCCAGTGCCTTACACTCCGTGACCCAGTACTGGGTCCTGACCCACAGTTTGAAACCCACTGAGTTACATAGGGAAAAAATGTATCACTATGGGAACAGAGTATCCAAGTTGGGCCCAATATTGCTGGGAAGGAATGCACTGGATTTTATGATGCAGCACAACATATTTTTGGAAGTTGTATTCACTCTAGTCTCATTTTCCAAATTCCTCCTAAGTGCAGCCACTGGCATCTGGAGCTTGTCAACAAAATATGTCAGATCAGATCTAAAACCATCCCACTTTGAAAATTAAAAATAATGTAAGTACTGGGTAAAAAGTTACTGTTTGGAAAGAGCTGGCAGTAGTTCATCTCCAGTCCAGCTCTCTGCAAAGCTCAAAACAGGGCCTGCCTTTATGTGTCCTGCATAGCAGAGCAGTGAGCACACTGTGTGCATTTAACAAATAAATGACTAGTTTTGCTTTCCCACTTGGGAGAATTTTCTCATATAGTGGATGATGTCCACTGCTTCTGCCCTCTTCTGGATTAAATTGAATCTGCACTGGAGTTTAGCAAAAGATTCTGCTAGAGCTGTGGTGTTTAGTCTCTTAGGCCTCGTCTACACTCGCGGGGGGGGGGGGGGGGTCGATCTAAGATACGCAACTTCAGCTACGAGAATAGCATAGCTGAAGTCACTATATCTTAGATCAACTTAGACTCACTTACTTCACGTCCTCGCGGCGGCAGATCGACAGCCACCATCCCCCATCGACTCCGCTTCCACCTCTTGCTGTGGTGGAATTCCGGAGCTGACGACAGAGTGATCAGGGATCAATTTATCTGCGTCTACAGTAGACACACTAAATTGATCCCTGATAGATCGATTACTACCTGCCGATCCGGTGGGTAGTGTAGACGTACCCTAAGATACCACAAGAACACCTCGTTGTTTTTGCTAGTGCTGATAGCTAGAAGAGATTTCACTAGCACAAATGGAAGGAGAGGGTTGAGGCTGCAAAGCTTTATGCAAAGGCAGATGGCAATTGTAGTGTTCTATCTGAACAGGACAGCTCTGAAGGTGCAAAATCTGTCTCAGCTTCCATCTGAACTCAGCACTTCAGTGGATATCTACATCTATAAACATTTTAAAAGGCCAAATCCCTGAAAGCACTGATGCTGATGATCTACTAATCAACAGGAAACCAGCTGGCAAGGGCTTATTAACCAAGTGCTGTAATTGTCTTGGGGAATATTGTCTTAAAGCGTTTGTCTAAAGCAGGGGTCAGCAACCTTTCAGAAATGGTGTGCTGAGTCTTTGTTTACTGACTGTAATTTAAGGTTTTGCGTGCCAGTACAGGCCTGTTGCATCCACAGTCAGCACGTAAAGCGAAAATTGTGTATAGTCAAAATTACATTGAGTATAATGGCAGGTGAATCGCCTGCACTACAGGTACAGTATTAAAATTGTTATTTTTCTTTTTTTTTGTTTTTGCCGACCATGTAAAGCTGAAATCATGCCTGTTAAATGTGCATAAGATGTGACAGACCTGTAATACATTTTAACCTTTTTAGAAGGGCTCTTTCTATGTTTATAAGAAGCTTAATTTAAAATTAAATGAAAATGCAGATCCCTCTCGGACCGGTGACCAGGACCTGGGCAGTGTGAGTGCCACTGACAATCAGCTTGTGTGCCGCCTTCAGCACACATGCCATAGTTTCCCTACCCCTGCTCTAAAGGCAACTCTGTAAAACTGGGCACCGCTTTCCTCTCAGGAATCCAACAGGCTCAGCTTGCAAGTTAAAATGTTTTGCATTTCCTAAGGGCTATCCCTGCAAACTCCATTGCAGACCTGAACATGAGCGCTTGTTGGCTCATGCCTCAGTTCTGGTACAGCCAGCTGAATGATGAAACATACATCTTCAGGACCAAAAGACCTCACACCTCCTGCAGCTCCACACCCCTCATGGAATGCCCCTTGCTCTTGCACCGCCCCCCCCTGCCCTGGGAAGGGACCGATGGCCCCCACACACTCTGGGGCACCCTCCTTGAACCCCCCACAGGGAATCCCCCAGGATCCCAGACCCCCCTCTGTCCAGGGGGTGGGGCTGACAGAGTCCCATTTCCCAGAGGAACCATCCAGTGCCCTCCATAGGGGACTCTTCCCTGGATCCCACGCCCCTTGCCCTGGCAGGAGTATGGAACTGACAGATACACATCCTACAGAGATGTCCCCACCATGATCCCACGCTCCTGACCAAGGAGGGACCAACAGCTCAGCCCTCCCCTGCCCCCACAGGGAGTCCCCCCAACTCCCCCAAGGGACCAAGACACCTCCCCCATTCCCTGAGGACCAGCTTGCAACCCCCCCGCCCAACAAACCTGGCAAACCCCACTTTGGCCACCAGGAAGGGGCAGAACCCCCAACATCTTTTCTTGTGATGGGGGCGATAAGAACTGCACCCAGTATGCAAGTTGTTGGCATACCATGGAGTTACAGAGTGGCAATATATGTATGGTTTTAACTATCACCTTCCTAATGGTTGCTAACATTGTTCACTTTTTTGATTGCAGCTGGAGAGCGATCAGATGTTTTCAGAAAATTAGCCCAGATCTTTTTCTTGTATGGATAATTGGGACTGTTTTCCAGGCTACATTACTCTGCAGTTAATTTCATCTGCCATTTTGTTGTGCACGCACCCCATTTTGCATGATCCCTTGGTAACTCTGCAATCAGCATTGGGTTTAACCATCTTGAGTAATTTTGTAACACTTGCAGACTTTGCCACCTTACTATTTAAACCCCTTTTCAGATCATTTATGATTATGCTGACCAGCACTAGTCCCAGTACAGATCTGTGGGGGACCCTACTATTTACCTCTCCACTGTGAAAACCAACCATTTATTCCTACCCTCTTATCCCATGACAGCTTACTTTGCTTACAGGCCTTCAGTGAGGGACTTCATCAAAAGCCTTCTTTCAGTCCAAGGACATCCTATCACCCTTAGCCTCAAAGACAATTGGTAAGGCATCATTTCCCTTGTTGACTCTTCCCTATCATAATCTAGCTGTCTAATAATTCTGTTCAGTACCAGGCAAATCAGTTGAAATGAATGAATTTAGGGTTACCACCCTGTAAGTGTCAATATTACATTATCTATCCACCAGTGTGACAGCTGCTGATGTAAGTGATTGGTGACATACCAGAGTTAGTAGCTCTGTAATTTCATATCTGAGTGCCTTCCAAACTCTCAGGGTAAGGTCATCTGGACCTCGTGACTTCTCAGTAATTTTGTTCCAAAACCACCTCTATTTGAAATAGTTCCTTAGATATGTCACCTACAAAGAATCTCAGATGTTGGAATCTCCTTCCCATCCTATGCAGTGAAGACCAATGCAAATAATTAATTTAGCTTCTCTGCAGTGGCCTTATCTTCCTTGAGTGCTTCTTTAGCACCTTAATCATGCAATGGCCCCACTGTTAGGCAAGCTGTCTGCTTCTGATGTACTAAAGAACAATTATGCTGTTTAGTATTTTGCAAGCTACTCTTTCAAATTCTTTTCTGGCCTGCATAATTAGGGCTTTCTAGCTGTCACCTTTTCTTGGAAACAGTTACTTCGCTCTTACCATATCATAAAAGAAAGCTGCTGCCAGCACTGGTGCAGTGGCTTTAAAAATCAGGTTTCTCATATAAGGGTTCTGCAGCAGAAGAGCAATTCATTCTAAGGGCTGCTACTCCAGCTCTGGTTGACTGTGGCCAGTATGAGTTGCTTCTGAGGAAGGTGTAAACTTGCTGAAGGTAGATACTAGGTTTAGATGTCAGAGGGAATAATTCCCACATTTCAAAGACTGGCTTAAATGCCATGCAATTTTAATACACATTATAAAGGATTTTTTTAAACAGAATCAGTGCTATTAACTTTTAGTAGGACTCTTTCCTTTACCTATTGGGTGCTTTTGAAACTCTCCCCTGAAACTACAGTTCAAGGTCCTGTCTATAACAGAAGTGCAATGCTTTAACCAACTTAATTCAAACTGGTGCAAACCTTAAACCAGTGGTATTTGACATATGTTTAGGGGATTTAGGAAATCAGTGCCCCTAGGTGCTTTTGAAACTGTCAGTCTTTGTTATTACACTTCATTAGTTCTTGACTCACTTAAGTCATTTAGGACATACAGAACTTGACTTTCCACTGTAAAAATCAAACAGAAAAGCTGTAAACTTAAATTATGCTGGAAGCAGTTCAACTACGCCACTACAGTTAAAGTAGGGCTAGGTTCTGCCACTGTTCTTCCAGGTTTGCAAGCACTTGAATAGAGCAATTTAAAATGGCTATATATAATATATTTGTACTGAAAATGTGTTATTACATGATGGGAGACAGAGCTTTTGACTATAGTGTAACATTTGCACATTGTATTTAAAAGCTAAACTGGCCACTGAAATGCATGTCCCAATTCATACCTCTTAGGGCATGCTAGCCTGACTACAGCCTGAAGGTGATAACATTGCATCAGTTTACATGGCCTAAATTAAGAGTTCATTGGTACTCTGAAGAAGAGAGGTTTTTGTGTTTTTTGAGCATAGATCCCGAAATACCAGTCTGTGGCAAATTCCATGCTTGGGGCATGCTGTCTCAGGTGAGATTGCTTTAGCCTATTACTTTAAGAATACGGAAAAGTTACATATGGAAGTTGCATATTATACATAAAGAACTGAAAAGTATTTAGCTTTGATCACTTTCCCAAGTTTCACCTACAAGGGACCTTTCACAGATCAGAAAGAGGCATGATTAAACAAGATATTCTTACATGGAAAGCTGCCCCACCCCCAATAAATTCACATGACAAAATGAAAAATGTTTTGCTAATAAATTTGTCCAAAATTTAAAACTGAAGTTACACGATTGTTTATAAAGAGATGTACTAGAGAGTCTTCCCTTTACCAATAAAATCATAATTGACACATCAGGTCAAATTAGAGAGAAAAATAAAAAAAATTTCGCAAGACTTCCACAGGAAGATTTTGTAGAAACCTGGCAGTGTTTGTCACTGGATCACACAAGCTACCTAAACACCTGCAACATGTTCATTTTTGTAATTCTTCATGTGAGCTTCACAAGTATGAAATTTTTAGGCATGCTACATCATGAAGTATGCTACCTCACTTAAAAAAAAAAAAAAAAAAAAAAATTTGAACCAGGCTGAGGGAGATCAGCATAATCAAGAGTCACTATATGTAACTGATGGCCTTACAAGCTTTGCTGTCAGTCCCAAGAAGTTTGGGCTGTACTTTTAGAAGCCAGTCACTCTTCAAAATACACATTCTGCATTGGAGTCTTCGGAATCTTCTAGGACCTTGAACACTCCCACTTTTTCTTTTTCAACTGATTCAGACTTTTTCATTTGGTCTAAGAGAAAAAACAAACAAAAGCAAAAGGTTAAACAAAATTGTGTATAGTCTTACACTGGAAGTAGAACAGTGCAGAGAAAGAAGCTTGTTTCTCCTACTAGCAGATGCTGAATGAAATACACAACATGCTGAGTGTTAGTTGTCAATAGAATTGGGCAGGAAATCGTTACCCCATCCCAAATCAGGAGAAAAACAATAAAATCTGAGACTTTTTTGGTTGAGGTCAATTGAAACATTTCATTTCAATAATTTCAAAATGTTTCATTTAACCTTCATTAAAAAAAAAAACGTACTATAATTAGCTTGTGTTTCAAAACAAAAAGCTGTTTCAAGGGCCCCCTTCCTCCCCACCCTGTTTTTAAAATGTCCTGTTTTGACAATTTTAAAGATTTTCAAAACAGGAAATTTACCAAAACAACCCTTCATTTCCCAGGAACAATTTCAGTTTTGATGAATTGGCATTTTCTGACCAAAAAAAGCTGTTAGACTTCCTGACCAGCTCTAGTTGTTAATGTAGTAGTAGACAATGATACTTCACATACATCCATTTTGTTTGCATAGAACACTGACATAAAATTTGATTAGAAATTTCTGTGGGGATCCTGCTCTTGGGCAAATAAAGACATTGGCAATTCTCCTCAGCTTTTACATATAAAACATAAGGGGAAAATTCTACATATTTTACTGTCAAATAGGAAAAAAGAGGACCAAATTAGTTTTTACTTACCAATAAGGTCACTTCTATCCAGCAGTAATTGTAAATCTTTGTCACTGATTACTTTCTCTCTGGATCCTTTAACCTCTCTACAGAAATAAGAGTATCTTAGTTTAAACACTGTAGTTCTCAACATTTTTCCACACAAGGACCCCCTTCTCTCCCCCTGCTTTTCCATACCAGAATTCCCCAGGACCTCCCCTTTCCATATAGCAGAGATCCACATTCCATTTAGCAATATCGGAAGGGCAGGGTAGTCGAGATCCACAGACACTTATTTGCATCTCCCAGATCTAACAAAATGTGGAAGTTAACATACCTTTCATAGTCCCTGGATTTCAGTAACTCCATTAATTCCTTAGGATCCAAGCAGCCCTTTGTTTGGATTAACCCAGATTTACCACCTTTAAACTGATCTATAAAAAGAGATACCTTTCTTGACTATAAAGGCTGCCAAATTACCAATGAATTCTACAAATGGACATCTAATGTATGCTGTTAACACAGAAAGAGAGAGGAAGAAACTATTCTTGGATATATTTGGATTTGTTGCCTAAACACATACCAAACATGCCCTAAATTGTGACGACTAAATTAAACAGCGAAAGTCAGAGCTGCATGAAAGTTTTCATGTAGGCCTTTACTTTCTAATTGTGGCACGCAAAAAAAAAAAAAAAAAAAAAAAAAAGGTTGCAAAACACTGATTTGACATGCACACGCACAGTGGAAAAGCTATTAGTTCTACTTACAGTAAAAACATTGCAAATAAAGTTAGATGTGGATGCCGAAGTGTGTTCCGTTTGCAATGTTGCTGATTGAAACAAAGTGAGGAGTATTATCACTACAAGATAGAGAATAAATGAAAGATATCCTGCCCATTTTATCGAGAGAAATACACCTCAATCAGTGAATTAGCTATAACTGTTTTGATTAACATTTTTAAAACAAGCACATTTCTTCAGATGAGAACATCCAGACACCTTTTTGTACCCAAATCTGGATGTTTTCCAATTCAGATCTGAGTATGGGAAAAGAGGAGTCTTCCAGACAACAGTATGTACTGATGTTGTAAAAACAAGAGATATAGGTTCAGTCAAAGTATGACTAAAGATGAGACCTGGAAGGTTTAACTGAAGAGGTGTCACTTGGATCAGTTATGTCTATCACAAAATGGTATAAGATTCCTTCTAATTGGCCATAGTTGAATGAGGTCAAAGCCAAGGACAACACAACACACACCCAGAAGGCCTCACAGCTTTCTGCTATCATTGGACTCACCCAACCTTGCCTGAACTTTTGTTACATTTACTGAAGCACCTGCCCATCCTTGTCTCCCCCATTATGCATTTCTTTTTTTCCTCAGTCATGTCTAAGACCTTGCTTTCAAACCCCACCATGCACCTCACTAAGTTATTGTTAATTCTCCCTGTAGTGCTTTAGTACTTAACATATGCTGCAGGTTAACAATGTACTTCTCAGATGTAGAAAAAGTTGCATGAAATATTGAGAAACAGTATGTAATCATTTTAAAAAGAGACACAATCAATGTATATACACAGTGTGCAGAAATAAGTTTGCATGTATAACTTTACTTTGAGATTTCCTGACTTGAGATCTTAACCATAATCTTCTCTTCATGCAGCTTTTTTTAAAAGTGATGTTTCCTAGAGGTTTTTTATTATATATATATAAATAAGATAAAACAAAATCCGTCAAGATCTGAAAGGTCTGCTGATTTGTAACCAATTCCAAATCTGGAGCTACTTCTCTTTTACCCCTCAAATACCACCAAAGCACAGGTCCCATGCACATGACAGTGTTCATAAGAGAGTCCTTCTCCTGCAAACTTTAGGTGCGTTTCCTTTTTTCTTTTTTTAAAAGGCTAGAAGGGACCATTAGATCTATAGTCTGGCCTCCTCTAAAACAGGCTATAGAATTTCAACCAGTTTCCCCTGTATTGAGCCGCAAAGCTTGTAATTTGCACCTGCCCCAGTGCATCTAAGTGGAGCTCCTTGTTGCAAGCCTACAACAGCCCTCTGTAACCACTTCCAAAGTGACTTTTGACCGGAGGGGTCCTGGAAGAGACCACTGCTTAAAATCTAGTACCTAGTTACAGGGAAGAGCAAGGTTTAGCAAATAATTAAGAAGAAAAACATTTGCATTAATGCCATAGGTCAGAGTGCTCAGTTAAAAACATCCCGTGCCATGTGTCTCTTCTCCTTTAGTACAAGACTTTACATCTATTAGTCCCAATCCCTCCTACTCCCTTGCTGCCTGAAGCCCTCATGTCCCTTATCTTGGTGAGTCATTATATAGTTTTTCCTTTGTTTGCACTACTCCTCCCATTTTAGTTTATCTGCAAATTGGATCAGTTGCATTTATACCAAAGAAATTCCTAGGAGAGATGCTTTTTCTCCTATTTTAATAGGTCATAAAAGCTAAGAAATTTGCTGGCATACTAGAGCCGTAACCAGTGCAGGTTGAGAGGGGTAGCCGCCCAGATGCAAAACCACAGGAACAGAAATATGGGGCAGCGTGGGTGGGGGATGTGAGGGTCACGAGACAAGTGCCCACCACAGTTTGAAAACCGTTGCCTTCTGGTTGCTTTGAAGCTGGTGGGAGCCACCCAGCCTGCTCTTACCTCTCTGAGGCACTCACCCCACCACTGCCCTGCCCTGAGGAGTGCAAGGGCAGTAGCAAGCAAGTGCTTCTGGGAGCATCTCATGGCAGCTGAGCTCTGCGGACAGGGGCTGGACTCCTTCGGGGGAGAGGGAAGAGCGGGCCGGGTGGCTCCCAACAGCTTCCAAGCAACCAGAAGGCAACTGTTTTCAAACTGAGCAGGGCGCTCTTCATAATTTCAAAACTTCCATGCTAAATAGAAGTCAGAAATCTATGGGGAGGCATATGCCCCCCTATACAACCCCCCTCCTCCAACACTACCCCATTTTTCTACCCAGACAGCTGCCCTGCTCTGTTTACAGCCCTGGCCAGGTATCACCATGATGTAAGTGGAGTATAAAAAACAGACCAGGCTAAAAAGTCAGAGCATAAAATCATAGAAGATTAAGGTTCGAAGAGACCTCAGAAGGTCATCTAGTGCAACTCCCCTGCTCAAAGCAGGACCAACCCCAACTAAATCATCCAGGACAGGGAGGTTTTTAAGGCCTGGCTTGGCAAAGCCAAGGATGGAGATTCCACCACTCCATAGATAATACATTCTAGTGCTTCACCACCCTCCTAGTGAAACAGTTTTTCCTAATATCCAGTCTAGACCTCCCTCACTGCAACTTGAGACCATTGCTCCTTGTTCTGTCGTCTGCCACCAATGAGAACAGCCTAGCACCATCCTCTTTAGAACCCCACTTCAGGTAGCTGAAGGCTGCTATCAAATCTCCCCTCACTGCTCTTCTGCAGAGTAAATAATCCCAGTTCCCTCAGCCTTGCCTCATAAATCATGTGCCCCAGCCCCATTTTCATTGCCCTCCACTGGACTCTCTCCAATCTGTCTACATCCTTTCTGTAGTGGGGAGCATAAAATTGGACACAATACTCCAGATGTGGCCTCACCAGTGCCAAATCGAGGGGAATAATTACTTCCCTCGATCTGCTGGCAATGCTCCTACTAATGCAGCCCAATATGCCATTAGCCTTCCTGGCAACAAGGGCACACTGTTGACTCATATCCAGCTTCTCATCCACTGTAATCCCCACGTCTTTTTCTGTAGAACTGGGATTCTTGCATGGGATTCTTCCGTCCTAAGTGCAGGACTCTGCACTTCTTCTTGTTGAACCTCATCAGCATCATTAATTCAAGACTGGCAAATATCACCCAAAAATTAGCAGTAACCTATGATCTACAGTTTGGAGAACATCACACCAAGCAATTTAATTCTCTCATTCTCCCTGTCCCCACCCCAACATACAGCTTTTGGTGTATTATGGGAAGTCCTTACCTTCCTCTGAAGTTTAAAGTACAGGCTACTGTCAGAGACCCCACCAGATTATAAAAAACTTCTTTATAGACACCTTTCTATTTCAGTGGATTTAGTGCTTATGAAAAAGGCCAGAGTGCAGGACTGTTAAAATGTGATCAACAGAATAATTATAGCGAAGATTTATTACAGTGTCCAATCCATATGCCTTCACCAGTAACAATGAGAGGGAAATAGTTCCAGCCAACCAACCATTTGTTACTTGGGTTGTGCAGAGATTACTAACTAGGAAGTCAAAACAGCAGCAAGTAAATTATTGGATTGTGTTGCATACAAAAATGAGATGATTTCAGAACACAGTGCCCTAAAAACTATTTTACCAGGGTTATTTTATTACAGAAATTACTTTAAATTGTAATTTTTGGATAGCTTCTGTGGGCAGGGTCCTGCAAATGCCATGATTCTGTGACTACAAGACTGGTCATCTGGGCCAGATGCTACAGAAAATCCCAGTAGGGACTGAATATAGATCTATATGGGGTACAAATTCTGCTGATTTGAACATTGTCAGACAAGGTATTTTTCTCCCTGCCTTCCGCTGCTTCCCCACATTTCAGCTGATTTCAGTGGATGTGATCCAAAGCTAGACAAGCTCCTCTCTCAAAGCTTCAGACCAACTTAAAGACAGAGTTCTGAATCTTGTCCATAAGACGTTATCCTCCCTGAAAGTAGATAACTGTAAACCTGGAAGCCGATATTGCCAACAGCTGTTTCATGTCCCCAGTCATCCTGACCACTCTCACTCCTTACTGCCTGGTTTCATTCCTGTTTCTCTCCCAGACAGTACACACTTGCTCCTCACTCTCCCCAGCAGCCAGGAAGAGGTACAGCACACGCTGACCCCAAGTTACGCAGCAAGGGCCCATTATTTTAGTGGAAAACAAATGAGGCAGCAGTCTGAAATGCATGAAAAGAGTAATTTGCAGCCAAATTCAGCATCATGTCACAGAATTCAGCCTAGATGCTAAAGAATGCACAGAGTGCTGATTAGAACAGCTAAGAGAAACAGGCATATTTAGAAAAAGGAGACAAACTACTTACATAGAGAAATTCTCTATTAACAAGGACAACTAGAAATAATCTTGAATTACAGCAAGAATTGCCCACAGTAACTTAATAGAACAAAAAAGTTTTACAAGTTCTAAAGAATTAATTTACTAACTTTTATGAATAATTAACTTCTCTAGCTTCCTTTTGGCAGCAGCTCTCTCCACAATCTTCTGGTCAACAGTATTTGCTGTCACGAGGCGATAAACAACAACTGGCTTTGTCTGACCAATTCTGTGACACCTGTCTTGGGCCTGAAGGTCAGACTGCGGGTTCTAAAATGAATGAGATTAAAGAAATCAAATTAGCTTAATTGTTAAAGATGGAAAATGGATTCCATTTTCCATCACTCAGCTTTCCAAGCTGTCACTTTTCAGGCTGAAAAATCTATCACAGGGGATTTTGTATGATGGGAAGTGAGAAAGACTGAGGAAAAAAAACCACTTCAGATGTTGTGGGGAATGAGTGAGAGATATTTATTCCTGTACTAAAAAAGCTGTAATTAATGATGGAATTAGCCCTCACTGAGAAATACTTTTGCTCCTGAATTCTCAACTTGTTTATCTGGAGCTCTTCATAGTTCAAATGGGAAGGGATATGCTAAGTATGCTTGTGCAGCCTAAGTAGCTGTATATGGAAAAAGTTGAAGATGTACAAATCCATAGGGATTAGACTCCTAACAGCTCTTCAACCATCCTCCTGAGGCCCACAGGAGTCAGTGGGGTTCTGGCTGGCTGGAGCTTTGGGATGTCAGCTGACTGGGGAAATTTTGGGGACCAGAGCCTAACAAGGCAGCTGTTGAAATAGGGAAGTTTGCAAAAGTTGTCTGCCCAAGACGGCTCAAACTTCTTTAAGAGCTTTAAATTTCTTCTCTCCAAGGTAGGCATTTTAATAATTATCAGCACTCAAGCAGTATGCATTCTTTTCAACTAGCAGAAAAGCCTGTTTTTAAGGAAAGTCAGGGTATCAGCCATTTGCCTACAAAGCAATCTTAGGTGGTTTGTATAGGCCAGCACATTTTTACTTATTACCCTATGCTACATATTTAATCTGAATATATATATATTTTACTATGAAATTTTCACATACATTACTTTCATAGACTCTATGTGGTAAAGCATCCCATAACACAAGATGCTAAGTGAGTATCTAGGGTTACAGTAGAAAATCGTATGATGTAGCATTTTAGAAACAGTATGTCATCTTACCCAGTCACTATCATAGATGATGACCGTGTCTGCTGCAGTCAAATTAATGCCCAGGCCTCCAGCCCGTGTACTCACTAAAAATATGAAAACTTCAGGATCTGTATTAAATTTATGCATCTGGAAAAGAATACATCTAACATGAAACAGAATACAGAATAAAAGGATGTGGTCAGTGGGTTTTTTTTTAACTCATGTTTTTAATTAAATCAGATTAAAAATATATTATTTGCTTTGTCTTTCTACAAGGCATTACATATAAAGCATACCAACAGAGGTTGAATTTATTGCAATTAGTTGAGTTGGATACATGCACCTAAGTATTTAAACTGTTACTTACATTTTCTTCTCTCTCTGTATAGGACATGGATCCATCCAAACGACTAAATTTGTAATTTCGCAGATAGCAATAATCCATCAAAATGTCCAACATCAGTGTCATTTGTGAGAACAGCAACACCTACAAGTAGTTAAGATTCCTCAATATCCCTATTTTAAAAAATAAAACCAAACACCAAAAACAACACACAACAAGGCAACTGATTAGTTATTATCCATATTCCTAAACAAAAATACCTTGTGTCCTCTCTTTTTCAGTTCTGGCAGCATCCGGTCCAAAAGCAGGAATTTGCCTGAATTCTTCACTAGATCCTCATCAACCTTAAAACAGAGTAAAAAGGAAATGTCAAGATTTACAATCTCTCAGATGCATCAATATTTATGTACTAGAGATGACAGTTAATGCGCTAGGCTTCCACCCACATGGCTAATACTATCCCATCCTTGCCCAGTCTAGATCATTTGATTGTGTCAACCATTAGTTGTGGCTCAAAGTTCCTGACAGCCTCTAAGTGGCCCCTCTGAACGATAGTGGATTCAACTATACGGCAATCATGCTCATGTTAGTTTGCAAGACTATATTTTGAATGAAATCCTTTTGTTTTCATTAATGGCTTATTAAGGGTTAGTGAAAATGTTAGAGGGTTTAAGCTCCCAAATATACATTATATATCATCCAATTTTTCCCCCTTTTCAATATAGTAAGAGGGTTTATGTAGTATAAGAAAAAAAAACTATTAAGATGACCTTTATATATAGTTATTACTTCGTATAAATCTTTTGAGTGGGGGGTTGGATGTTGAGCTCCAGAAAGAACATTTTGTCTCGTATACCAGTTCCAGGAAGCTCTCTCTAGAACAGTGGTTTTCAAACTTTTTTTCTGGTGACCCAGTTGAAGAAAATTTTTTATGCTTGTGACCCAATGGAGCTGGGGATGAGGGGTTTGGGGTGTGGGAAGGGGCTCAGGGCTGGGGCAAAGGGTTGGAGTACAGGGTTCAGAGTGTGTGGGGGGGGGGGGCTCTAGGTGGTGCCAGGGATGAGGGGTTTAGGGTGTAGGAGAGAGCTCTGGGATTGGAGGAGGCTCAGGGCTGAGGCAGGGGATTGGGGTGCGAGATTATCTCCGGTGGCTCCTGGTCAGCGGAGCAACCAGGGTGCAGAGGCAGGCTTCCCGCCTGTCCTGGCACCGCTGACTGCGTTGCGCCCTGGAAGCGGCCAACAGCAGGTCCAGCTCCTAGGCAGAGGCACACAAGCAACTCCTTGCGGCTCTTGCCCACAGGCACTGCCCCCCACATAACAGACATTGAACTTACTCCCTCTCATATCTGCTGAAAGAAATTTCAAAACATGACTGAATCACATTAGTAGGGTTTTGTGGAGAAGCATATTATACAAGTCTAAAGCTGTTCATCGGCATTACATTAACTACAATAATTTTCAAAAAAAACACTGCTCTGAATGCTTCAAGATATGTACCTTAAATTGCTGTGTTGCAGGGTCCAGTGGATATTCAATGAGATATGGATGGTTACAACACTTCCTCAGTAACATCATAATATTCTGCAGTTTAAGGTTGATTTCTGAATCTGTAGGAATGGTCATTTCTATCACGGGCCTTTCAAAGACACATAATATTATTAGTACAGCAAAATGTCAATACATTTCAAGTACAGTACAACCTAACAAATGTCTGGAAGACCTACTGTAAACTACTGGATTTTCAGAATTAGAAAAAGGATAATGCAGCTTTTCATTTATCTTGATTCAGCAATTTAGTTTCAATTTTATGCAATATTTCATAGTGTATTAAAAATGATCTTATAAGCTACAAAGATATTTTTAAAACAGGGATTTTCTTCTTCAAGATATGCACCTCTCTTTTTCTACTTCCTCTTGCATTTTGCTGATCAGTTTTTCCAGCTCATCAGGTGTATCAGCATCTAATTCACGGTAATCAACCGCCTTTCGACTCCGACGCTTTGGTCGTCCTGTAGGACTCAACTCGACTACTTCTTCCTGTAGAAAGTGATATAAATTTTGAGTCAGCAGACGTTTCACATGTATCATTGCTGGGGAGGGGAGGGGGCAGCCAGATGTGACCCAATCCCTTGGTTTTCCAGTGATTCTCAACATATCTGCTGCTTTAAGAGAGTCTCTTCACTAAACAGTACACTTTTTATTATTGAAGGTAAATATAAATTATTGGGAAAATATTTTATACTGCCCAGGTCTCTCTGTGACATTGATGTAGTGAAGACTGGTCTGCAGCTGATATCAGAAAAAGACAGGTATCTTTCCCCTTAACTGGTGTTCTTTGAGATGGTGTTGCTCATGTCCATTCCAAATCAGGTGTGTATGCTCGCCATATGCACCCGTGCCAGAAGTTTTCTCCTCAGCAGCATCCATACGGGACCAGCTCTGGCACCCTCTGGAGTGGCACGCACATGCCGCACTATAAGGGGCACCCCTGGCTTCCTCCACCCTCAGTTCCTTCTTGCCAGTCAACTCCAACAGTGGGGAAGGAGGGTGGGTCATGGAATGGACATGAGCAACATCTCAAAGAACACCAGTTACGGAAAAAGGTCACTGTCTTTTCTCTGAGTGCTTGCTCATGTCCATTCCATATTAGGTGACTCCTAAGCAGTACCAACGGAGGTGGGTAGGAGTTCATAGATTGCAATACAGCTCTGCCAAACCCAACATCGTCTTTGGCCTTCTGAGTGATGGCATAATGCACCATGAACATGTGGACAAAGGACCAAGTCGCGGCTCTACAGATGTCCTCGATACGGATGTGCACCAGAAAGGCTGCCAAGGACACCTGAGCTCTAATCGAGTGGGCTCTGACGATCGGCGGCAGCAGGACCCCCGCCAGCTCGCAACATGTCCGTATGCAAGAGGTGATCCAGTTAGAAATCCTCTGTGAGGACACTGGAAGGCCCTTCATCTTATCCACTGTGGCGATGAAGAGCAGGAGTTGATTTACGGAAAGGCTTGGTACACTGTAGGTAAAAAGCCTAGGCCCTACGGACATCCAGCACATGACAATGCCTCTCTTCACTCACTAGTCTTGTGCAGCTTGGGACAGAACACCAGGAAGATGATGTTCCAGTTCATATGAAAGGTAGATACTACCTTTGGCAGGAAGGCTGGGTGGAGCTGCAGCTGAACCTTATCTTTGAAGAAGACCATGTACAGCAGTTCTGAGGTCAAGGATTTAATCTCAGAGACTTGTCTCACCGATGTCACCGCCACCAAGAAAGCAACCTTCCATGAAAGGTGGGAAAGGGAGCAGGAGCCCAGCAGCTCAAAGAGCCAAAATCCCATTGTGGGACAGGGGTCCGTACCTGCAGGAAGAGTCTTTCGAGGCCTCTCAAGCATCTGACCATGATATCATAAGAAAACATCGTCTGGCCCTGGATCGGTGGGTGAAAAGCAGAGATGGCTGTGAGATGTACTCTAATGGAAGAGCGTGCCAGGCCCTGGTTCCTCAGATGAAGCAGGTAGTCTAAAATAGACCGCATGGAAGAATGCGAGGGAGAGATGTCACGCTCGGACATCCAGCTGAAAAACCTCCTCCACTTGGCCAGGTAAGTCAGTCTGATTGAGGGCTTCCTACTCCCCAGGAGGACCTGTTGGATCTCACCTGAGCAGGTCCATTCCTCCAGGTTCAGCCATGCAGTATCCACGCCGAGAGGTGGAGGAACGTGAAGTTGGGGCGTAATAGCTGACCGACGTCCTGTGACAGCAGGTCCAGCTGGTTGAGCAGGGGCCAAGGAGGGGCCGCTGCCAGGTTCATGAGCGTACCAAACCATTGCTGGTGATGCCATGCCTGGGAGATCATGATAACCTGTACCTTGTCTCTCTTTATCTTTGCCAGGACCTTGCTGATGAGTGGAATAGGAGGGAACGCATATATCAGGCTCCCTGACCAGGACAGGAGAAAGGCATCGGAGAAGGAGTCTTTGCCCAGACCTTGCTGAGAACAAAACTGATGATGTTTCCTGTTTTGCCTGGTGGCAAACCGGTCCATTTGGCGAGTACCCCACCTCTGGGAGATCATGCAAGCTACCTCTGGGTGGAGTGACCACTCGCAGTGAGAGAAGTCCCTGTTGAGGTGATCCACTAGCATGTTCTTTATGCCAGAGAGCTGACAAGCTTCCAGGTGGATTTCGTGGCTGATGCAGAAGTCCCAGAGATGGATTGCCCCTGCAGCCATGGCTGGCGACGGTCTATTCCCTGTCCAGGGATCACCTGGAAAAGATTGTTACCATCCCCACAATGAAACTAACTTCACTGCGATGGTGGACTGATAGCAGGACGGTCCCAGAGGGAGTTCCCCCTCAATCCATCGAGTTGGTTTTGGATGCCTTGGACCTCGGCTGAGCAATCTCCAGGCACAGGATATGTGGTCCCCGGAAAAGATGACATTTCACATAAACGTCAAAGAACTCCTATCTCGCCTGTTAGGCAAGATGGTGAAAGTTCTACATCAACAGGTAAGGGGGAACACGCTTGTCGGCTCTCAGCCAAGAGGCAATCCGTCTCTGGGACTTCTGTATCAGTGATAAAATCCATCTGGAAGGGGTAAAACCAACACAGAAGGAGCAGAGGATGTCATACAGGGAATTCGAAGGCTCCTCCAATTCCTCTGCCTGAAGCCCCAGGTCAGATGCGACCCTCTTCAATAGTTCCTGGTGTGTCTTAGCCTTGTCTGGTGATGACAAGGACGATGCTGGTGCCGTGGGATCCTCAATATCCATTGGTGGTCCAGCAGCTTGCTCCCCTAGGTCCTCCTGGACCTGTGGGGTCTTTACCCCCAAAGCCTCGAGCACCGGAGGGGGCTGGCATCAAGTAGGCAGCCTGAATCCCCAAGGGTTCTATGGATACCATGGCACCAGCCACTGTGCTTAGGGCCACAGGATGGGTTTCGGTGCAGATGATGTAGATGGCACTGTGGGCATCAGCACTTGTCCCACAGTCAGGGGACCCTGCTCCATGCTGGAGCTATAACTGGAGATCGGGCAGGGTGGCACAGGGGCTCTTGTCTGACTGCTGCTAGTTGCTACGCCTCGAGGTAGACCTGTCTGAGTGAGACGAATGTCTTGGTCAGGGCCTCGGGGACACCTATTGTGTTCGGCAGATCAGCGCTGGAAATAGGGATATCTACGCCTAATGTACTCAACTAGTACTGAGATGTCAAGCAGGACCAGGAGTTATCACAAGCTGATTGCCAGGACAATCTTCCCAAATATGGCAATCTTGGAGACAGATGACGATGCCTAGTGATTGGTGCCTTCGGTCCCCCGATCGGTCCTGTGATCTGTACAGAACCCTTAGAGATGCAAGGGGTCAGGTCTTGGTGTTACTGCCGAGGGGCACATGCCTTGGTGGATCTGCACCAGGCTATCGGCGAGGTATGCCTCGAATCCTGCTGTTGGTGCCCAAAGTCAGGAGACAGGAAGAAGGCTCTGCTGAGCCTGCTTCTCTATCTCTGAGATGTGATGGCTTTGAGCAGGCGAGCGGTGGCAGGATGTCCATTGCAATGGGGACCAGTGCTGCTGAGGCAGGGATATACGCAGAGGTACCAAGGTGGGTTTACATCGAGACCAGGGTACCGCCGGAGCTGATGTGAGCAGCACCGGAAGTGTCAGGATCCCCTGAGATACCCGTAGGGTTTTGGGTGTCGATGGCACCTGAAGCTGACAGAAGCCTCCACTGCTATCCAGAGTTGCAGGCAAGGTATGGGATGGGCAGCATTGCTCAATTTGAGCTGGGGCACGACTTCCTGAAAGGGGTATTGAGCTGCCGGCGTGGGTCTTGTGGGAGATAGGAGATCTTCCCTGCACTGTCTTCTTTGGCTTCTTGGCCAGAGCCATGGAGGGGGATCGATGCCCTAGTGCCAAGTTGGACTATTGCTCCGGTGCCAGAGTGAGTGCAGACTCCATCAGGAGCACTTTAACGCGGTTGTCCTGCTCCTTTTTCGTCCTGGGTTTGAAGGACTTATGAATATGACACTTGTCACTTATGTGCCCTTTGCCCAAGCACCTTAGGCAGCTACTATGGGGATCACTGATGGACATAGCCTGTTTGCAATGATCACAGTGCTTAAAGCATGCTCTGTCCCCACGACTAAAGAAGATTTTAAGAACTACTACTAAGGGTAATTAATTCAACTACTATCTATATACAATTATATTACAGGTTTTGTAACGTTCGCAAGAACGGAGAACAAAACAATGCTAGCCAAAGCAGCAGGTGCTCCAGCACCATCACTGGTGGCAAGAAGGAACTGAGGGTGGGAGGAGCTGGTAGTGCCCCTTATACAGAGCATGTGCATGGCACTCCAGAGGGCGCCAGAGCCGGTCCCCTATGGATACTGCTGAGGGGAAAAACTTTACCAGCACTGGTGCATGTGGTGAGCACACACACCTAATATGGAATGGACACAAGAAAGCACTTAAAGAACCAGTCTCTTATAAAAGAGAGTTACTCACCTTTGTAACTGTTGTTCTTCGAGATGTGTTGCTCATATCCATTCCAGTTAGGCGTACGCGCGCCGCGTGCATGTTCATTGGAGATTTTAACCCTAGCAACACTCAGTGGGCTGGCAGGGCGCCCCCTGGAGTGGCGCCGCTATGGTGCCGGATATATACCCCTGCCGGCCCCTCCGCTCCTCAGTTCCTTCTTGCCGGCTACTCCGACAGTGGAGAAGGAGGGCGGGTTTGGACTGGATATGAGCAACACATCTGAAAGAACAACAGTTACAAAGGTGAGTAACCGTCTTTTCTTGAGTCCTTGCTCATACCCATTTCAGTTAGGTGATTCCCAAGCCTTACCTAGGCGGTGGGGTCGGAGTGAGATGTTGGAGAATGTAAGACCGCTGAGCCAAAGGCAGCATCGTCTCTGGACTGCTGGACCAATGCATAGTGTGATGCAAAGGTGTGGATGGAAGACCAGGTAGCTGCACGACGTATTTCCTGGATGGGAACATGGGCCAGGAAAGCGGCAGATGAGGCTTGAGCCCGAGTAGAGTGGGCGGTGAGATGGCCAGTCGGAATGTGGGCCAAGTCGTAGCATGTCCGGATACAGGATGTCACCCAAGATGAGATCTGTTGGGGAGAGACTGGCATGCCCTTCATGCGCTCTGCGACCGTACAAATAGCTGAGGCGAACGTCTGAAAGGTTTGGTCCTCTGAATGTAAAAGGTGAGAGCCCGGCGGACATCCAGGGTATGCAGCTGTTGTTCCTGGCGCTATGAGTGCAGCTCCGGGAAACAGACTGGTAGAAAGATGTCTTGATTAACGTGGAAGGCAGAGATCACCTTAGGGAGGAATGCTGGGTGCGGTCGCATCTGTACCTTGTCCTTGTGGAATACCGTATACGGAAGATCCACAATCAAAGCGCGAAGTTCCGATACTCGTCTAGCCGAGGTGATAGTGACAAGGAAGGCTGTCTTCCAGGACAGGTACAGCAGCTAGCATGTGACTAAAGGCTCAAAGGGGGGGCCCATGAGCCTAGCTAATATGAGGTTGAGATCCCAGGTAGGGGAAGGGCGCTTGACCTGAGGGTAGAGCTGCTCCAAGCCCTTGAGGAATCTGGAAACTATGGGAGGAGAGAAGATCGAACTGCAATTTTTCCCAGGATGGAAAGTGGAAATAGCTGCAAGATGCACCCTTACAGAAGAGATCGCCAGGCCCTGCTCCTTGACGGACCATAAATAGTCCAAGATAATGGGGATCGATACACCTTCGGGAATAAAGTCATGCTGGGCGCACCAGTGGGAGAAGCGCTTCCACTTGGCGAGACATGTTGCCCGCTTGGAAGGTTTTCTGCTTCCCAGCAGCACCTGTTGCACAGAGGTGGAACAATGCAATTCAGATTGGTTCAACCAGACAGCCGCCATACTGTCAGATGAAGGGACTACAGGTCCGGGTGGTGAAGCCTGCCGAAGTCCTGCGTTATGAGATCCGGGCAGAGTGGCAGGGGGATCGGGGCTGCCAGAGAGTGGTCGAGCAGCAGGGTGTACCAGTGCTGTCTCGGCCATGCCGGAGCTATCAATATTAGTTGCGTTCTGTCCCTGCGGAGTTTGAATAGAACTCTGTTGATGAGAGGAAAAGGTGGGAAGGCATAAAATAGGTGACCTTTCCAGGGAATTAGGAACGCGTCCGAGAGGGAGCCTGGGAAGCGACCCTGCAGGGAGCAGAACACCTGGTATTTCCTGTTCTCTTGGGAGGCAAAGAGGTCTATCTGGGGAAACCCCACTTCCGGAATACAGAATGGAAAATGTCCGGATGGATGGACCATTCATGAGACAGGAAGGACTTGCTCAGGTGATCCGGGAGAGAGTTCCAGACTCCTGGGAGAAAGGAGGAGACCAGGTCTACTGAATGGTCTATGCAGAAGTCCCACAGTTGCATCGCCTCTTGACAAAGGGGGGAGGATCGCGTCCCTCCCTGCTTGTTTATGTAATGCATGGCCGTCGTGTTGTCTCGATGTTGGTCTGTGAATCACTGCAATACATTCAACGTGCCCCGTAGATGACGCTGAGAGTTAGGCCGCCCGCTCGGAACCGATCCTCAGATTGTGTTGATCTATTGATGCTGTCGCGGCTCAATTCCAGAGAGGACCACAGGCTTGGATGCGAAGGTGCCCTAAGGAGCACCCTCAATGTCCGAGAGATGAAGGCTCGTGTCAGGTACGCAGAGGGCTGCGGTGGATGGAACAGTCGACCCGTACACATCAGGGATGGAATTCAAGCAACCAGTCGAGGGAGCCGATGCTCGATGAACTGTGAGTATCATGTCTATGGTTCCCTGTGCAGACGATAGACTGGCGAACCAAGTTTGAAGAGGCACGCAATGCAGTCTGGCGATGCTTGTGACCAAGTTGCAATGCAAGCCATGTGACTCGGCGAGCCCAAGCAAGTGCCGGCAGGTTTGTTGGGAAGCTTCGTAATCTTGTACAGAGGAGACTATAGCCTGAACCGTATTGCAAGGACGGAGTTCAGGTGACCTGTCCTATGAAGTTCTATTTCTGCAGCGCTAGCACCAGAAAGTTGGATTTTTCCAATTATTTCAGGCTAAGACGGGTGAATAGGTCGCTTTGATGACGCCCTGAGCGGTGACCTGCCTCGGGAGGTTCCCTCGAATATAGCCAGTCGTCAGAAGTATGCGCAAAGATACGTATCGATGCAGCGGAGGGAGCGGCGACTACTGCATACATTCGTGATACTCGAGGGCTAGGGAGGCCAAAGGGAAGACCGTAACTGGTAATGTGCATTCACCACAAAGGCTAAAGAAACCGTCTGTGGGGGAGGTGTCATAAATAGTATAGTCTAGGATTAATGTTCTTTTACCTGTTAATAAGGTAACAAAGGAAACAAACACCTGACACAGAGAACCAATCAGGAGAACCGGATTTTCAAAGTAAAGGGAGGGTGGGGGACGGGGCGGGGGTGGGGCGACCCTGGGAGAGTTTGGCTTTGTCTCGTTTTTTTATATTTATCCTCGGCTGGAGTAAACAAGCCTTTTCTTCTATCTCCAATCTCTGCTTCTACTATTTACTACAAGTGTGAGTTACAAAGGTAGCAAGCAATAGGCTTTATATGCTTTGTTGTATTTACATGTGTTAATTTGCTGGACTGGTTTAAATTGGCTATTTTTATCACTGTATATGTATCTTTTCTATATACATATATCCTTATGATCTTATCACGTGTTTAGTTTATATCATTTTCTCTTCTTTATATAAAGTTTTGCTTTTAAGACCTGGTTGATTTTATTACTGCTCTTGGGCGCACCCTCAAAAGTTTGGTTTGGGTCCCGCTGGTGGCTTGGTGGGACCGGAATTGTTACCCCTTGAGGCCCAGACTGACGTCTGCGATTGGTACAACCTCGCCTTCTGGTGAAGTCTTGCCTTGGCCGAGGCGGGGGGTAAGGGGCGCTGAGGTTGGGCCGGAAAGACCGTCTTTGAGTCTGTGGCGTATGCATTCCCAGCAAACGCATAATTACGCGATTGTCTTTTAGACTCTGTAGCCTAGGGTCCGTCTTCTGCAGAGAACAGGCCCTGGCCATCAAAGGTAAGTCTTGTATAGTCTGCTGAAGTTCAGGTGGCAGGCCTGACACTTGCAGCCATGATATACGTCGCATGGCGATTCCAGAGGCGACCGTTCTAGCTGCCGAATCGGCGGGGCATCCAGCAGCAAGGCCTGGAGGGAGGTCCTGCGCAACTTTCCTTCCCTTCCTCCAGGAGTGCTGAATTCCTGGCGGGAGTCCTGCGGGACTAGCTCTGTAAACTTCCCTACCGCCTCCCAGGTGTTATAGCTGTACCTACTCAGGAGGGCTTGTTGGTTTGCCACCCTGAGTTGGAGGCCTCCCGCGGAATAGATTTTCTTCCTAACAGATCCATTCGCCTGGCCTCCCTTGATTTAGGTGCAGGGGCTTGCTGGCCATGGCGCTCCCGTTCATTGACGGACTGTACAACCAATGAACAGGAGGAGGGTGCACATAAGGTACTCATACCCTTTGGAGGCACCATGTATTTCCGTTCAAAACCCCTCTGGCTGTGGGCGGTATGGATGCTGGGGATTGCCAGATGGTATCCGCTCTAGCCTGGATCGAACGAATGAAGGGAAGGGCACCCTAGTTTGGCGCCTCCGCGACAGTATATACTGATTACCGGGTCCTCCACCTCTGGAACTTCCTCTACGGCAAGTTGATATTCTGGCCGACAAGCCGCAGAAGGTCCTGGTGTGACCTGAGGTCGATTGGAGGTGGTCCGAGTGATGATGATCCCCGCCACCGCTTCATCCAGGGAGGAGGAGGATGAAACCCCGGGGACAAGCGGGTCCTGACTGACTCTGATCCTGGGGATGTCCGGTCCGGAAGATCCTGTGGGTTCCGGTGCGTTGGCAGGAGATTTCTCCGTACCAGCCGGGGGAGGTCTGCTAACACGGTGGCCTCTGGCGTTCGGTGTTCTGAAAGGCCAGAGCGTGATGGTATAGGGGGTTCACACCTGGGCTTGGTTAAATTCATACACCCCTGCATGGATGATGAATGCTGACCTTTTCCTTGTGCAGGTTCATCTAGCGGTAACTTTGCAGTACCCCTTGGTTAAGTCTATTGTAGAGATGAACTGGGCACGTCCCAACTTTTCCAATAGCTCATCGGTGCGTGCATAGATAGTTGTCGGACGAGTTACCGCATTTAGCTTACGGTAGTCCAACGCAAAGCGTATTTCCCCATCTGGTTTGGGTACCAGAACCACTGTGAGATGCCCATGCACTGGTAGATGAGAATTAATACCCATCTATAGCATGTTCCTGGATCTCCGTTTCCTAATAGGCAGCTTGTGCGTGAGGGGAACACCCGTAGGGTGGTTGTTCTAACTGGGTGACATTACCTGTGTCAATGAGGGTATGCTGTTCAGTCCGTCCTGGAGTGGCTGAGAACAATGGGGCGAAGCTAGTACACAGCCTCCTTGATTTTGTTGCCGCTGCGGACGTTCCAGGGTGGTTGAGAGGTTTCACCTCTTCACCGCCACCGTCTTTTTTCCGTTGTAGTAGATGCCGTCAGGCCACTCAGCATCGTCTCCTCCTGGCTGTAAAACTGAAACCTGTAAGTCTCTGGAATAAAAAGGCTTGAGAGAATTAACATGGTACACTTGGGTTGTAGTGAGGAATTGGGAAATGCAATGAGGTAGTTTAACAGCTTCCCCGGCGCTCTTGGGACCGTGAATGGCCCTTCCCATGATGCTTCACTTATTGGGCCTGTTGTGCCTTCAAGCCATAACCTGGTCTCCCTCTCTTGAAGGAACGGCTCTGGTATTTATCATACCAGTCCTTTTTGGCTCTTCTGAGTATCCTTTAGTTTTCTCTAGCAAGGGCTAGAGAAAATGGCGGAGGGTGTTCTGTAGGTTGCTACATAAAGTCAGAAGTTTAGGTTCCTGGAAGGTGTAAACCTCCCCATTGTTCTTCACAACTGTAAGGCCCCTTACCTCGTGGCCATACCAAGTTTCAAAGTGAACCCCCTAAAACTGGGATGTGGTACAGCCCTGTAAGCAAAGAGCAACTGCTGCAACACTAGTCCCAGTTGTTGAGTATTCATTCACGAATTTACGATCATGGCCCAAAGTTCCATTAACTTTCGACCAGGCATTGGTTTGAATGGTGGTACGGGGTGGCACCAAGTATCACCCATGAGTTTCCGCACAGGTTTTTCATGGTCTGCCAGGAAATTAGATCTGAATCTGTAAGGATATCGGAGGGCCAACTACCTGGCGAAAATGTCTGTTATGGGGGGCTGGCACACTGCTTTCGGCCTGGTGTGCCTAGAGCTTGACTGCTGTCCGGCCATCGGTAGCAAAGTCCACGAAAGTTAGTACGTACTGCTTTCCACCTGGGCGTCTTCTTGGACAGGACCCAGAATATCCACAGCTACTCGCGGCTGAACAAAGGGACCTCAATTATGGAAAGTGGCTGGAGAAGGGCCTTGACCAGATCTTGGGTTTTTTCCACTCTTTGGCACACTCACAAGACTGGACATACTGTGGGCACTCCCTTGCCCATTCCACCTCCATAAGAAGGACTTCCCCAACCTGTCCTTGGTTCTGTTCACCCCCAGCATGACCACTGGAATGAATCATGGGCTAAAGCTTAAGACGCTTCCCTTACTCTAGTGGACCCCGCTTTGTGCGGCTGCCATCTCTTGGTGTCCACCGGAAAGAATTTCCTTGTAAAAAGTCCTTGGCATAACAACCGGGATCTGTGAGAAGAGCTGAGAGGCGTGCGTCTCGCTCCTTCCCCCCACCCAAGCTTTCTGAAGGTTGTCTCTGCTTCTGCTCAGTCTGGAACTGTTCGCCTTGAAGCCGGGAATGTTTCTGACATGCTGGACTTGGGCTTGTCCCTCTGGAAGAGATATAGTGCAGGGGTGTTTCTGTTTGCAGGTGACCGCTCTCCGCTGTGCACCTGGGGTATTTCAGGCTCTGGCTGAGCCTCTTCGTATGGTTGTCTGTTGTTCTGCCAGTTTCAGGCTCGTTGGTCCCTCTGCTTTGGGTTTGAAGATGTGTGTTGCTACTTGCTTGGTCCTGGTGTTGGTTGCTGTTCCAGTTCTGGGCCTGGACTGGGGTGCTGTCTGGTTCAGCCGTTGTCATGGGCTCCGGGTCCACTACCTCAGTCTGGTCTTGGTAACACAAACAGGTTTCTGTGGACGGCTCAGGAACAGGAATGGGTCTGGAAGCTTGCCCTGGTTTGGCTGCGAGTAACCATTCGTACTCTCTTCGCCCACTTCACTTGGTTGGCCAAGTCTTCCCCATAGCATGGGGATGGAATAATTGTCATAGACTTGCAAAAGTCCACATTCTACCAGCCTTTTGTACTGGACAGGCAGTTCAGCTGTAGGCAATCCACCGCTTGTGACATGAAGGGTAAATGGGTCCACTTTGGCCTTTGGGTTGATGAGTTTGGGCTCGACGAAGGATTGGTGGATAGCTGACACTTGTACCTCCCTTGTCTCTCGCACGCGGTCACCTTCCTTCGCCCACTCTCAAATTTTCTTCTTCGCTCCAAGGGGATTTGAGAAGGTTCTGGGCCAGGAAATGCGTAGGATGAGGGTGGTGTAATGACTTGACCCGGGTGGGGTTCGTGGGCAGTTGGCCTTGATGTGTCCCAATTTCATTAGCACTTATAGCATCTTCCAGATAACGGGTCACTGGGTTGAAGTCAGTTGCTGAAGATGGTGGGGTGGAAGGATAGGGTGTCTGGCGGTGTAGGTGGGTTTTTTGGAGGTGCCCTCGTTGATAGGGTTTATTGTCGGTGGTGCCCTTTAGGGTTTTCAACCCTTTAACAGTAGCTTTCTCGCTTTCTGCCAACTTCCATCCATTTGGCTCGGCAATCTCCCCCGCTCGGTGAGAGTTTTGGGATTTCCATCTAGGATGTACCGTGTATGTCCCTCAGTGAAACACCATACCCAGAACTGCTCCATTCGCCATGAGGTGACGCAAGTTGTTTCAAACAGTTTGAACCCGGGTTCCTGATATCCAGGCGTCACAATGCTACCCACGTAGTAGGCGTGTTTGGGAAATGACCATCTGGTTTCCACTTTTGGTTTCTGAACCGCTGACGGGCTGATCCGGGGTTATCCTATTCTGGAATCTGGCCTGGCTTGAAAAGTTTATAATCGTCCATTTGGTCCTTGGCATTTCAGCGCCACGTCTGCTAAGGGTCCACTGAGGTGTGACCTCAGCTCTATCATGTACTGGTCGTCCGGGCATCTGTACCCAAGACAGGCCTTTCAAAAATTTATCTAAGAAGGTCCCGTGTCATCACCTGCCCCTCTTTGGTTAAAAAAAAATTTGGGGGAAAAAAAAAAAAAAAAAAAATTTTTTCCCCTGTGTGGTTGAACAACAGCTGGCGCCGGGGGGTTAGATTGGTTTGGGTTCTGTTGCTTAGCCTGTTCTATACTCCAGTTATGCTTTATCTGTTTGTCCTCTCTCAACTTTCTTGTTGGTGTTCTCCCTCTGAGTTCTACTGTCCTTCTGTGGGCTGCATCATCTTCTTGTTTTCTTTGGATGGGCTGCTCTTCTTCTTGTTGTTTTCTTTGGTGGGCCTGCATCTTTGGCCTGCCTGGTCCTTTTGGAAGCTGCCAGTTTGATTTGTTCCCTCTTTTTCTTTCAGCTCCATCTTTTTTGTTTTATTTGTAGGTCTTGTAGTTTTGTTTTCCATGTTCGGCTTGTGCTCTGCGGATTTTTGGTTTGTTCCTTCCTTGGAAGTCATGGTTTCTGTTTTCTTGTTTGGGGTGCCCTCTGGTGTTTTGTTGTCTGTAATTGCCGGCATTCTGCTGTCTCCCTGTTTTCTGCCTAGCAACTGGTTTTTTTCTTCCTCTGGGCTCTTTGATATCCAATTTCCACCAAACAAAGCCACTGTATTTAGCCTGTGGTGTAGCCTGGGCTGGATAGCTTGACTCCCAAGGGGAATCCTATTGTTTAACAAAAGACCGTAATGGCTTCTCTTATGTCTTTGTGCAAAAACCAGCTGCTGAAACAGGCAGGAAAAAGAATTTTTCTCTCTGGCAACTTTAACACCAACGCCCTTTCTCACTGCTAATCCTAGCAGGGAAAAAGAAAATAATATAATCTCCCTGGATTCTGGCTTCTTATTACCAAAACGGCGCTGCAACCATGTGATAGAGCTTCTGTCCAAACCTGGACCTTAGTGTCCAAAATCTGGGCTTAGCATGAACTGCCCCAAGCTTATTAGCACTTTGGGTCTGCATATCGCTGCATCAATCAAGTTCAAGGCTCTTGAATAGCCTTCCGGGGTTTCCCCAAACCTATCCCTGGGGGACCTCCACGACCAGACCCCATAGGTCTCCCACCAAAAGGAAAAACAAGCTCCTTGTCCCCTCATTATTCTCCTCCCCGCTTTTCCTTCCTGGATTTGCCTGGGCGATACTAGTACTTAACTCCTTGAATACAATCGAGCGAGGGCTATTACCTCCTGAGGCTAATGCATTCAAACCTAGTCAAAGCTAAACAACACCAAGAATTTTTCCCCCTCCTCCGTCGTAGCTTTAACGCAGAAGGAAAAAAACTCAACCAGGTCTTAAAAGAAAACTTTATATAAAAAGAAAAAATGCATATAAACTAAACACTGCATTAAGAGATCAATACAGGAATATGCTTATAGAAAATAGTATAAAACAGTCGATCAAAACATAGCATTTTAAACCATCCCTTCCCTGTCGCAAATACACACAATGTAAATACAACAAAGATATAACCGCCTATTGCTTGCTACCTTGTACTCACAACTTGGTAGTAAAAGGGTAGACAAGAAGATTGGAGATAGAAGAAAAGCTTGTTTACTCACAGCCGAGGAAAACAAAAAGACCGAGAACAAAGCCAAAATACCTCAGAGGTTCCCAGCCCTTACTTTGAAATCCGGTTTCCTGATTGGTCTCTGGTCAGGTGTTTGGTTCCTTTGTTAACCTTTACAGGTAAAAGAACATTAACCCTAGCTATCTATTTATGACACCCCCAGCCAGACGGTATTACGCTTTGGTGGTGAATGTCACATTACCAGTTTACGGTCCTTCCCTTTGGCCTCTCCTCAGCCCCTCGGATATTCACGAAGTGTATGGCAAGTAGTCGCCGCCTCCCTCCGCTGTCATCGAATACGTATCTTTCATACCTCGACGACTGGCTTATTCGAGGGACCTCCGAGGCACAGGTCACCGCTCATGTGGCGTCATCAAGGACCTTTCACCTTCCTAGGCCTGATAATCAATTTGGAAAATCCACTTCTGGTGCCTGCGCTGAGAATAGAATTCATAGGGGTCACGCTGGACTCCAGTCTTGCAACGGTTTCAGGCTATAGTCTCCCTTGTACAAAGATTACAAAGCTTCCCAACAACCTCGCGGCACTTGCCTTGGCCTCCTCGTCCATGGCTGCATTGCACTTCGTCACAAAGCACGCCAGACTGCGCATTGCGTCCTCTTCAAACTTGGCTCGCCTCAGTCTATCGTCTGCACAGGGACACCATAGACAATGATCTCACAGTTCCATCGAGCATTCTGGGCTCCCTCGACTGGTTGCTGATGCCATCCCTGATGTGTACGGGTCGACTGTTCCATCCACCGCAGCCTTCGTCCTAACAACGACGCCTCATCTTTCGGCGTGGGGTGCTCTCATTAGGGCACCTTCGCACTCAAGGCCTTTGGTCCTCTCTGGAATTGGCCGCTACACATCAATGTCCACACTCTGAGAGCGGTCCGAGCGGCGGCCAAACTTCTCAGCGCATCTACAGGGCCGTTGTGTTGCAGTGGTTCACATGGCTTGGTGGGACCGGAATTGTTACCCCCTTGAGGCCCAGACTGACATCTGCGATTGGTACGACCTCGCCTTCTGGTGAAGTCTTGCCTTGGCCGAGGCAGGGGGTAGGGGCACTGAGGTTGGGGCCGGAAAGACCGTCTTTGTGTCTGTGGCATATGCATTCCCAGCGAACGCATCATTACGCAATTGTCTTTTAGACTCTGTAGCCTAGGGTCCGTCTTCTGTGAGAACAGGCCCTGGCCATGAAAAGGTAAGTCTTGTATAGTCTGCTGAAGTTCAGGTGGCAGGCCTGACACTTGCAGCCATGATATACGTCGCATGGCGATTCCAGAGGCGACTGTTCTAGCTGCCGAATCAGTGGCATCCAGTGAGACCTGGAGGGAGGTCCGCACAACTTTCTTCCCTTCCTCCAGGAGTGCTGTGAATTCCTGGCGGGAGTCCTGCGGGACTAGCTCTGTAAAATTCCCTACCGCCTCCCAGGTATTATAGCTGTACCTACTCAGGAGGGCTTGTTGGTTCGCCACCCTGAGTTGGAGACCTCCCGCGGAATAAATTTTTCTTCCTAACAGATCCACTTGCCTGGCCTCCCTTGATTTAGGTCCAGGGGCTTGCTGGCCATGGCGCTCCCATTCATTGATGGACTGTACAACCAATGAACAGGGAGGGGGGTACACATAAAAGGTACTCATAGCCTTTGGA
Organism: Chelonoidis abingdonii; assembly: GCF_003597395.2. Lineage (NCBI taxonomy): Eukaryota > Metazoa > Chordata > Testudines > Testudinidae > Chelonoidis > Chelonoidis abingdonii. The sequence continues at coordinate 15,985,442 of NC_133784.1, forward strand.
GGGTACCATGTATTTCTGTTCGACCCCTCTGGCTGTAGGCGGTATGGATGCCGGGGATTGCCAGAAGGTATCTGCTCTAGCCTGGATTGAACAAATGAAGAGGACGGCCACCCTAGTTGGTGCCTCCGCCGACAGTATACTGATTACCGGGTCCTCCACCTCAGGAACTTCCTCTACAGGTAAGTTGATATTAAGGGCGACATGCCGCAGAAGATCCTGGTGTGACCTGAGGTCGATTGGAGGTGGCCCTGATGAGGACGTCCCCACCACCACTTTATCTGGGGAGGAGGAGGATGAAAGCCCCGGGACAAGCGGGTCATGGACTGACTCCTAATCCTGAGGAATGTCTGGAGCCAGTAGATCTTGTGGGTCTGGTACGTAGGCAGGAGATTCCTCCATACCAGCCGGAGGAAGTCTGCTAACGGTGGCCTCTGGCGCTCGGTGTTCGGAAGGGTCAGAGCGTGATGGTATAGGGGGTTCACCCTGGGCTTGGTAATAAGCCCAAGGCATCCAAAAGGACCACTGATGAGGTCCCTGGTCCGGGCCGAGGGTTCCTTGGGCGAACCTGTTGTGAGTATCCGAATCCCCATAGGATGCACTGTCTGCATGGGATGAGGTAGATGGATGATGAGAAGGCCACGGGGGGTGGAGACCATTTGATGCGGGTCCCTGCGTCCACTCGATCTGTCCCCACGCGGTGCCGGAGAACGGTACCGTAAGTCGTACTGGTGCCGGGAATGAGACCGGGACCTGCGACTGGCGCGGTGCCGGGAGGTCAACCGGTGCCTTGAATCGCTGTGCCGAGATCGGCTGCGAGAGGTATGGTACCGCGAGTGGTGTCGGGACCTGGAGCGGTGCTGAGGGTATCCAGTCGGCGACCGGGATCTCAAACGGTGCTGCGAGTACTACCTCGATGGAGAGCGATACCGGGACTGCGAACGGCGCCGGGACCAGGATCGATGATGGGACCGAGAGTGCCTGCGGGACCTGGATCGGGACCGGCGACATTCAGTGCTACTGGGCAAAGACGGTCTCATGAGGGCCGGCTTGCCTATTGACTGAACAACCCACACCAGCAGTGCTGGGGGTTGAGGCAGCTCAGGCTCTGTCAAGGCAATCAAGTCTCATGGAGAATGTTTCTGGAGTGGAGGGCACGATAAGCTCAACCACGGCGCGTGCCAGGGAGCTGGTAGGCACTGGACTCGTCGGCTCTTGCGAGGCCGGAATCAACGGTGCAGAGGACGTCGGTGCTGCGACAGTTGTCAGTGCCGGGCGGTCCGATTTAGCTAAGAGCTCAGACTGTGGTGAACAGCAGCCACAGGAGGCTTGCGCTTCTTGCTCCTTGGTGAGAGAGAGCGGTGCAGGGCAGGAGCTTGGGCCGGTGATGGCTGATGTCAAGGAGCCTTCACTGTCAGCGCGCACTCCGGTACAGAAGAGGCACTTGTTCCCAGTGCCGCAGGCGGTGCCAAAGAGGGAGGAGTCAGAGCTGCCTCCATCAAGAGTTGCTTCAGGCGAATGTCCTGCTCTTTTTTAGTCCGGGGCTTGAAAGCCTTGCAGATGCAGCACTTGTCTGTGAGATGGGATTCACCCAAGCACTTGAGACAGGAGTCGTGAGGATCTCCTGTGGGCATCGGCCTATGACAGGCCGAGCACGGTTTGAAGCCCGGTGAACCGGGCATGGGCCCCGGTACCGGGTGAGGGGAAGGGGCTAACCCCCGATCCCTCTTAACTATATACAATAACTACTACAGAACTAATAAAACTAAACACTAACTATACTTCTAGGAAATCGAACTATATACACAATACAATAGAAATGAGCGAATCGCTAGGGAGGTGGAGGTCAGCTAAGCTATGCTTCACTGTTCCAACGACCGACACGGGTGGTAAGAAGGAACTGAGGAGCAGAGGGGCCGGCAGGGATATATATCCGGCACCATAGCGGCGCCACTCCAGGGGGTGCCTTGCCGGCCCACCGAGTGTTGCTAGGGTAAAAATCTCCAGCGAACATGCATGCGGCGCGCGCACACCTAACTGGAATGGATATGAGCAAGCACTCGAAGAACTGACCCTACCATGTGTGAACTTGGCTCTGATTTATCATGCTGGTCAAGATCCTTCTGATATCTCTTCAAGCAGGCCAGGGTCAATGTGCAGCCAGCCTTCACACCTGGGGCCACATCCAGTTGTGGCCAAAGAGAATGACACACATTATTGATGACTGCCCTCTGACAAGATCTGATGGTCTCCGAGGCCAGTCTGAGGTATCTACACTTGGCAGAGGAGGCTGCCACAAATTGCCTTGGCAAGCTCTGCATTTGATAAGAAAATGACTATTGAAGCTCATTCTCTAGTCCTACATAAAAAAGTTATGTTGTAACAATAACTGAAGTATGACCACTGAAGATGTCCAGTGGTTTACTACTTAACTAAACTTAAATTTAAAAAAAAAAAAAAAAGTGGCCTCAATTCTCAGTACACAACTTTAGATACTGAAAGCCTAATTTTCTAAGAGGAGCTTGGGCACACATTGCTCTTGTGGACTATCACAAACAACCTTAACTGTCACTTGAGCAAAAGGAAGGTCTCTTAGGGTATGTCTACATTATGAAATTAGGTCAATTTATAGAGTCTTTTTTTTGAAATCTTTTATACAGTCAATTGTGCGTGTCCCCACACAAAATGCTTTAAGTGCATTAAGTCGATGGACTGTATCCACAGTATCGAGGCTAGCGTCAACTTCCAGAGTGTTGAACTGTGGGTATCTATCCTACAGTTCCTGCAGTCTGCACTGCCCATTGGAATTCTGGGTTGAAATCCCAATGCCTGATGAGGCAAAAACAGCGTCGCGAATGGTTCTGGTACATGTTGTCAGGTCCCCCTCTCCCTCCATGAAAGCAACAGCAGACAAATTGTTTCGCACCTTTTTTCCTGGGTTACCTGAGCAGACGCCACACCATGGCAAGCATGGAGCCTTCTCAGGTCACTGTCACTGTATGTCTCCTGGGTGCTGGCAGACATGGGACTGCATTGCTACACAGCAGGGGCTCATTGCCTTTTGGCAGCAGAAGGTGCATTACGATTGGTAGCCATCGTTGTTGTACTCCTGGGTGCTCTTTTAGCCGACCTCAGTGAGGCTGGTCAGGGGCATCTGCGCAGACATGACAGTGACTCAGCCAGGTCATTCCCATCTTCTGCCGAGCACTCAGGAGATGCTGATGGCTAGCGGTCATACTGCACAGTCTGTTGCCAGCCTAAGATGTAAAAGATAGATGGAAAGGATCAAAACAAGAAATGATCCAATTTGTTTTGTGAAATCAACGGCCTGCTAAACCCAGGGTTTTGAGTTCAATCCTTAGGGGGCCATTCTGTGTGACAATTGTTTGTGTTCCTCCTTGATGCAAAGCCATCCCTTTTGTTGATTTTAATTCCCAATAAGCCATGTCGTCAGTTGCCCCTCCCTCCATCAGAGCAACGGCAGACAATTGTTTTGCGCCTTTCTTCAGCGCAGAACCAGAAGCTCCAAAAGCAAAACCAGGCAAGGAGACAACGGCAGCGCAGTGACGAGAGTGATGAGGACACAGACTTCTCACAAAGTACGGGCTGGGCAATGTGCCCATCATGCTGATGAGCTCTGTATGAGCTCTGCATGGTCACTTGTGCTGATCAGCTCGCCACGCTGGCCAAACAGGAAACGAAATTCAAAAGTTTGCAAGACTTTTCCTGTCTACCTGGCCAGTGCATCTGAGTTGAGAGCGCTGTCCAGAGCGGTCACAATGGAGCACTCTGCGATAGCTCCCGGAGGCTAATACTGACAAATTGCGTCCACACTACCCCAAATTCGACCCAGCAAGGCCGATTTCAGTGCTAATCCCCTCGGAGGTGGAGTAAAGAAACTGATTTAAAGAGCCCTTTAAGTCGGAAAAAAGGGCTTCGTCGTGTGGACGGGTCCAGGCTTAAATCAAGGTAACGCTACTAAATTTGACCTAAAATCGTAGTGTAGACCAGGCCTTAGCTGTGAACTATAGAAATACCATTATGTCCTTTCTAGGCTAAAACTAGCCAAGGAGCAACATTCTCTAAATTCTGTTCCCACTGAAATCAACAGCAATAAATTCCAATTAAAATAAGTGGCAGAAGGATTAAGCCCAGAACTATTAACAAAAAGCTTTTGCTCAATTTTATTATTTTCTTCAATAATAATCAGTGCTGAAGTTTATAAAGATTTAAGTATATGGAAAGTTTGACAGGGTGATGAGCCAATTTTGAGCTGAGAGGCAATGAAATAATAGATGAAAATCAAAGATCTCAAATCAGGAAAATATTTTAGAGACCTGTAACAAAAAAAATTTGACACACCAAAATTGTAAGGTAGGATGTTTCTATTGAACTTCAATGTATAGAATTCTAATATAACTAATGAACTGTGCATCTGTACACAAAACGGAACTGGTAAAAAAAAAAAAAAAAAAGTGTTTTAGAAGTCACTACTAGTGTAACCAATGCTATGGTATTTTCATTTGTGAACCACTGACAATAATAAGTTTTATACATTACTGAAGTCTACATCAGTAGGTACCTCATTGTTTCCGAGCAGCTTTTTAATGGTTCGATTTACAATAGCTGTATAGAAGGTTTCTTGTTTCTTTGCCAGTGGTGCATACACCACAACTTCTCGTTTAGGAGGAACCTCAAGAGCTACATCAGATTTCAGTCTTCTCAATAAGAAAGGCGTCAAAATCTAAAATGTAAACAAATATGTATTACACCCACTAAACACGTGGAGCCAAGCTCTCTAGTGCAGTGGTCTCCAACCTTTTTATGCACAAGATCAAGATCTACCTCGCCCCTTCCCCAAGGACCCACCCACTCCATCCCATCCCCCCAGTTGCTTGCCCTTCCCCACCCTTACTCACTTTCAGCAGGTTGGGGTTCAAGAGAGGATGTGGGTTCTGGGTTGGGGCCAAGGGGTTCGCAGTGTGGGAGGGGGCTGGGGCAGAGCGTTGGGATGCAGGAGGTGGTACAGGGTGCTGGCTCTGGGAGATGGCTCAGGGCCTGGGCTTGAGGTGCAGGAGGGGGTATGGGGTGCTGGCACTTGGAGGGGGCTCAGGGCTGGGGCATGGGCTTGGAGTGCAGGAGGGGATATTGGGGGCTGGCTCCGGGAGGCTGCAGGTTGGGTGGTAGAACAGAAATGCTGGTCCAGCATAGCTGGGCCTGCTGTACTCATACAACCTGCCCATTGAAGGGGCGGCGCTTACCTTGGGCAGCTCCAGCCCCACACCACTCCCGGAAGGGGCCAACACACCCTGTGCGGGGCACGTGGCTCCATGCACTGCCCTTCTCTGCAGGGACTGCCCCCACAGTTCCCACCGACCAGTTCCCCGTTCCCAGCCAATGGGAGCTACAGAGGTGGTGCTTGTAGGCAGGAGCAACACGTGGAGACCCCTCCCCCAAGCCCTTCCCCCGGGGCCGTGCTGGGCTACTGTCCGTTTCTGCAAGAAGCATGGGGCTGGGACAGGCAGAGAGCCTGCCTTAGCAGCAGCCCAAATGCACCACCAGAGATTGTGATTGACTGCAAGTGTCTCCAGGATTGGCCAGTCAATCACAATCGACTGGTTGGTGACCACTGCTCTAATGGCTCTAATAGTGCAATGTCATTGACCTCAATGGTGTAATGCCAATTTACACTAAAGAATTTGGCCTGTAGAGCTGTATACAACTACACGCTATAAGCTACATACATCTTGGGAATAGGCATGTCTTTGTGAAGATTCAGGACATATTAAAATACTGAGAAATCCTTATAACGGTGATGCAGTTACAGTCTACATGCCATAGCTTTGAAAAGTGGCTAGTTTAAAAATATTTTGAAAGTTACATTCCCTAGGATATCTATGGACTTAAACATGTGATCCTGACACAACAATGAAGTAGTGTCCTTACTGGATTATAGGAGTTGACAGTGAAGACTCAGCATTTGTCAACAGTTACCACATAGCATATCTGGGAGACACAAGTTTTTCCTTAGAGCTAGAATAGGAAAACAGTGGTGACTGTTGGCAAGTGTTGACTTAAAAAACAAAAATAATGACCACCTAACAATAGTTTGGTTTTGCCTTTCAATAAGGGAATAAAACCCTCATTACAAACTTGGAGAGGAAGAAAAGATTCATGCCCTCAAAGCTATGCCATGGCCAACAAAATGATCTGAGATAAAAACGTGTTTGAGTCACATTCCATAAAAGACAAACTGTTGAAGTTATTTATAATGGCACACACATCTCAACTTAATGCTAATGATGGTGCATGGTACCAGTTTAATCTGCTGGTGAAATATTAACTGCTAAAGAAGTGCCAAAACTAAAGTTGCAGTTAGCTTTAATCTTCAGAATTCTTAAATTTCATTTCAAAACCAAAAAAAAAAAAAAAAGTAGTAATTATCAAAGACTTATACCATTCGTTTAATCTTTTAATGCTGAGACGGTCCAATACAAAAGAAATGCAGGAAGTGTCAACAGTGCCAAAGATACAACACCAGGCCTGCTAAAAGACAAGTACCTTTTCCGTAACAGGTGTTCTTTGAGATGTGTTGCTTATGCCTATTCCACAATAAGTGTGCGTGCTCACCATGTACACTAGTGCCAGAAGTTTTTCCCCTAGCAGTACCTGTAGGGGGGAGGGTTCCCCACAACCCCTGGAGTGGCACATGCCTGGCACGGTATAAGGGGAGCTGCGCGCTCCCCCCACCCTCAGTCCCTTCTTGCCAGACAACTCTGACAGAGGGTAAGGAGGGTGGGAGTGACATGAGCAACACATCTCAAAGAACATCAGTTATGGAAAAAGGTAACTGTCTTTTCTTCTTCGAGTGACTGCTTATGTGTATTCCACAGCAAGTGATTCCAAGCTATATCTGTTGGAGGTGGGTAGGAGTTCACAAGTTTCCAGGATGGAGGACAGCCCTGCCAAACCCGGCATCATCCCTGGTCTGAGGGATGATCACATAGTGCAAGGTGAACATGTGAACTGAAGACCACATGGTGGCGCTAACAAACATCCTCGATAGGGACATGGGCCACAAAGGCAGCCAACAAGACCTGCGCCCATGTCGACTGTACCCTCACAATGGGTGGCAGGGGAACACCAGCCAATTCGTAACAGGAACGGATGCATGAAGTGATCTAATTGGACTGCCTCTGAGTGGAAATCGGCTGGCCTCTCACACACTCAGCCGAGGCAATGAACAGTTGTGAGGACTTTCTGAATAGCTTAGTCCACTTGAGGTAGAAAGCCAGAGCCCACCGCACATCAAGTGTATGGAGACGGGGCTCTTCACTGGACATGTGAGGCTTGGGGCAGAGGACCAGTAGAAAAAAGTGTCCTGACCCGTGTGGTAGGCGGAGACCACCTTGGGGAGGAACGCAGAGCGTGGGTGGAGCAGGACCTTGTCCTTATGAAAGACCGTGTACGGCAGCTCGGAGATCAAGGCCCTGAGCTCCAAGACTCGCCTAGCTGACATGATCACAACCAGGAAGGCCACCTTCCACAAGAGGTGAGACCAGGAGCACATGGCCAGTGATTCAAATGGGGGCCCTATGAGACGAGCCAACACCAGATTTAGGTTCTGCTGTGGGGCTGAGGGTCTAGAATACAGAAAAAAAACGGTTCAAACCCTTAAGGACATGATACCCCGGGACAGCTGGAGGGCTTCAGGCGTAGAAGGCATCCAGACATCCTGAGAGGCATGTTCTGAAGGGACTAGGCTACTCCGCTCAGCTTGAGTTGGAGGCCTGGGCCCGGTGCGGATTGAGGACTGCCTGACATGGGCCTATCCTCTGTCCTAGATTTCCCTCAGTGCCGCTGTGAAGAGGGAGTCTTCTTGGCTCTCTTGGCGTGCCTCGTTGATGGAGAGCGGTGCCGACTGGCCAATGGTACTGGAGGGTTGCCCTGTACCAACACCGTGGTGCCGGGTACTGGTTTGGAGCGGCGTGCCAGGGTCGAGGTCAGCACCTAATGTCCCTTTCTCTTTTGGTCCGAGGCTTAAATGGCTTGCAAATCTTGCACCTTTCACTGAGATGAGTTTCTCCCAAGCAGTACAAAACAGTCTGCATGTGGGTCGCTCCTTGGCACAGAACACCTGCAAGAGCCACACAATTTAAACACCGGAGTGCGGGTCATGCCCTGGCCCGGACTCACTGACTAACTAAACAGCTAACTAACTACAGGTACTAACGCTGAACGAACAAACAGTTCTGGGGACAAGCTACAGCAAAGCTGGAGCAGAGCAGTTCCGATGCACCTTCACTGGCAGCAAGAAGGAACTGAGGGTGGGGGGAGCATACAGCTCTCCTTATACTGTGTCAGGCAGGTGCCACTCCAGGAGTCACAGGGGGTGCTCCCCCCTACGAGTGCTGCTAGGGAAAAAACTTCTGGTACTGGTGCACGCAGCGAGCATGCACACCGATTAGGGAATACACATGTGCAATCACTCGAAGAAGAAGTTGTGTTATGATCAGCTCCAAAGAAGAAATCTGTTCTAATAATATGCTCAAGATTAAAGGTGCAATAAAACTTTAAAAACAACAACAGCAGCAAAATCAAGAACCCAGACCTGGTGCAACATGTGTAAGATGTTCTGCTCCCTTTCTTTAGCAACAATATCTTCAGCAATTTCTGTAATGCTTGTAATGTCAAACCAGGACTCAAAGCTAGAGACAGAGACAAAACAAATTCAAGTTATTTCATATACGTTATCGTTATTTGAATGTGTCAAACTCCAAATAAGTTTCTAAAGCACCTTATGTATGAAAGATGTACAATGGGTAGAATTAAAACAAGCATTTTCTTTTGTTTAAGGCCAGACAATTGTAAACTGAATTATAATAAACAGAAATGTTAGTTGGAAAGCACAGTGCAACCTGTTATACAAAACAACATTACTTCTGCTGTAGAACTAGACCGTTGCAACCTCTTTCCAGCTTAGCACTAAATTCAAGTTGTTTTTTGGCACTGCGATGTGACAGGTAGTCATGAAGGAAAACTTAATGCTTGCTGCTTGGCTCAGAGGGTTTTAATTTTTGCTCAGTGCCTATGAAAATTGTTTCCCTCTCTGTGGAAGCAACTTCAGAAATGAAAAGAAGAAGTCACTTGAGGAAGGAAAAAGCCATTCAAGCCCCTCCATCACAGAACAAAGGTGAATTCAATCACTATGTGACAAGTTATCAATTTATCCAACTCAAATGAACGGATGGATAGTTGTAATGATGTAGGGCATTAGTTCCGAGTAGCTCATGCAGAACACACACACGGTCTGGGCCAATAGACCATGGCCTACCTTTTCAAGTCATCAAATACATCTGGCAGCAGGAAGTTAAGTAGCGACCAGAGTTCTGCCAAGTTGTTTTGCAAGGGAGTACCAGTTAACAGAAGTTTATTGTCAGCATTAAACCGTTTTAATTCTCTGATAAGACGACAGTTCATGTTCTTAATCCTATGTCCTTCATCCACTATCAGATACTTCCAGAAGCAATGCTACGGAAAGAAAAGAAGTCACCTAGCATTTCAAGAAATTTGATCTTTGCCACATCAAAATACATGCTACAGACAGGATTAGTAGAACTGCCTATTATGGCTGCCCAACACTCCCCATTATAAGACCCTATTGTCATTTGCTTATAACTTTGCCAAACTTCAACTGTTTAGGCTAAAATTTCCCATGCCTAGAATCTACCTCAGGCTGAACTTTTTTTCTTTCTTTTTTTTTTTTGGGGGGGGGGGGGAGTTGGAATTTCACCCACAATACCCCAAGTTGTTTCCAAGAACGAGGCTAACAAAAATATTTTAAGTTCATGTGACTTTATCAGGGGTCTAGTGGAGCAGGGAATTAAAATCGGCAAGGACTGACCTGTGTGTCAGGGAAGTGTCTTTCAAAATATCCTTAAAAACCCACCCCAAAGTCTCAGTTGGTACATACTCAGTGAACACCACGCTTGAGCAACAGGCAACCTCAATTCTGGTATTTCCTAACTGTTGACTTTGCAACCTTAATATTTTTAATGTAGTTCGTGTAATATTTTACAGTTTTTATTATTCAGGAGCGCACCAACTGACGTAGAACTGAAATGTTATTAAGTTGGATATGGAAAAACGTGCTGCACCAGGAATGCTCCTTCCTTGACTCTACAGCGAAAGAAGAGATGACCATTATTAAGCAACCTCCTGTCTTAAGTGACCACTCCGATGTACTGTACTGAATATAAATCCTACTCCAAAACCCACTGTGACACTGCACCCCATATTCTTCACAGTAATATTACTATATGATTATGGCATAATTATGATGCATTTTTTACAAGATAAGTCACGTGGGGTGTCACTGAAAAAAAGTTATCATCATTTGCTGAATATGATTATCCTATTTATATGCAAGTAACATATTTGTGTCTGAAATGATTAATACTGACTAGGAATTTCAAATGGGCTTACTCTGGAAAACATCCACAGCCAGCCTTTCAGGTACAACAATGAAGCCAGACAGTGCTCATCAACAAAGACAATGGATCCTGGAAGAACTTAACCATCCTGTGAAGGTTCCAGGCAGACTGTAATTAATGGCTGCTATGACTCAGGGCTTGTCCACCCTATGCAGCTTTTAGCGACAAGGCTGTGTCAACTAAAAGTCGCTAGAAGTCAGCGTGTGTAAACCCTTTCTGTTGGTATTTTGTAGGTACTTTTACCGACAAAACACTTCCAACCTCACGAGCAGCATCAGCTCTTGCTGACAAAGCCACATTCACACTGCCACTTGCGTCAGCAAAACTTTTGTCTTGCGCATGGGGGTGGTGGTGCTTTTTTAAGTACCAGCGAAAAACAAAAGTTTTGTTGACATCGTCGTGTAGACAAGCCCTCAATAATGTATGCAAGGGCTTGTGACCAGGTCACATGACTCTGGACTCCATCTTGGGATGCCAGTGTTTTTCCACATCTGTTTTTCTTCACTCCCCACACAAGAAAACTTCTGAAAACACCTGAGGAACAAAGACTGAGTTGGGGGATGTGCTGGACCCAGGCTAAAAAGGATTTCTAGCCATGTATGAAAGACGTGGAGATTTCAAGCTGTAAAGCAAGTGCAGCTTGTTCCTTAAGAATCTGCAAGCCTGCTTGTATCATCTCTCAGGGTGAGAAACTGCTAATTCATATCCAATCTAGTATATTAAGCTTAGTTTGTGTTTTGCTTATTTGCTAGATAATCTGCTTAGATCTGTTTCCTATCCCTTATAATCACTTAAAATCTATCTTTTGTAGTTAATAAACTTGTTTTTACTTTATCTAAACCAGTGTATTTGAGTGAAATGCATGGGAAATCGTAGCTCAAGGGGCAAAGATTGTTGGATAGTCCTCTCCACATGGGGGGAGGAAGACATTCAGTGAGGTTATACTGTACAAACCCCTATGCCGTGCAAGATGGTATAATTTTGGGCTTATGCTCCAGAGAGGGTGTGCGCCTGGGGAGCTAAATTACTTTGGTTGTAGACTTTCTACTGTTGCTTCATGCAATGGCTGGTCAGAAAGCCTGCCTGTAACTGCAGCTGGATGTGTTCCTACCTGTGTGAATGCTGGTGGAAGTGTAGGACTGGGGGTAGGTCTGCAGCTAGTCACAGCAGCACAGTGAGAGAGGGAGCCCAGCCGGCTCAATGGTACCCCAGTTCCAGGTGGCACACTGGGGGGAACCTGTCACAACCACCTTCCCTTTAAACAACTAATTTTTGTTCATCTGCTGAGAGATCACTTAGGACAAGTTTGCATCAGGCTATGGATTATGCTTGCCTTCTTATTGTCCATCAAGTTATGGATTATGCTTGCCTTCCCTACCATTCTCCACAACCGCTTTTGGGTAATGCATTCTATTTTTTTTAGAAAGTTACTAAATATGCCAATCCAGGGCTCTAGACACTGAGGGAACAGTGCACTTGGAAACTGATAAAAGCAGCTATAACTGTTACATTGTGACACTGCTACTGAGCAGAAAAAAATGTTTGAAGTTTCTACTGCAGTAGAAAGCAGTGTTGTAAGCTATATTAGAGATAGAGATACTGAGGCATTCCACCTGTGAAGGTGCACTTGTATACCTGCAAGGCATTTCTGTCTCTCATGGCTATTTCAAACGAGGTAATGACCACAGGATGAATTTGCAGTGAACCTTCTCGCCTGTGAATTTTTTGAACCAATTTACGACGTTCCTGCTGGGCTCCATGGTACAGCATTATGGGAATCTAAAAGGAGTTTTTATACTTCCATTAATAAGTAGCAATCAAGAACCCACACATTTTATAGTAATCACACTAAGAATCACCACCACTGTGGTTACAATACATATAGAACAAACAAATTCCAAACCAAAACAGTTATGAGAATGAAATAATTTGCTCCTCTAAACACTAAAAAGAAAATACTTTTTACCTCTGGAGTGAATCTCTTGAACTCGGACATCCAGTTAGGAAGAGTAGACAAGGGACCACATACTAAGAATGGCCCAGGGACTCCTCTCTCTACCATCAGTGCTATTGTAGCAATACATTGGATTGTCTTTCCAAGTCCCATTTCATCAGCCAAAATGCCATTAATGCCATTTTCCCAAAGCATCTGCATACACAGAAAGATACATATGCCTAATAAGCACTAGACATCCAGGTGAATAAACACCTATGACTGCGTTCACCATTTGGCTCCTGCTATCAATCTTTTCCCATACGCACATATTCAGAGCTAGATGAATACAATTTCTACTTGCCTAATTTAAATACAAAGGATCTGTATGCACGTGCCAGTCAAATATTTATGCATACATGTGGCCAGTTAGGTGGCCAACTGGCCTTGTGAAAGTGCAAGAACTTGGACACAACAGGCATCTGTATGCCCTTAACTGAAAGCTTATCCCTAAGTGATATGGTAACTTCACTGGAAATTTTCTGTTGACATTTTTCATTTTTGTTTCTAAACTAAAAGGTAATTTTTTATGAAGTTTGATAAAAATTCTGTTTGGTCATTTTTGAGTAATCAAAGCAGAATACAGATACAGTATTTCATATTCAGACACTTTAGCATTCAATATAAAAATACATTTTAAAAGTTAATGCTTGCTCCATGAATAAATATGCTTTACAAGTTAAACACAGACGTAGCTAACAAAAAACCAGCTATATAACTGTAGTGTCATGCTTCTGCACAGAAGTAGGAATCTCCCTACATAGTTACACTGATATTTTAGCCAACTAGCCTTCATCATCCGCCTTCTAAAATCAGCACATTGTTACCTTTAAGTTTGAGCCAAAAACAATCAGAGGAAAAAACTTGAGCTTGCATCCTTTTAAGCTTCTTTGAAGGATAAAAGTCAGTGGAAAAGATTTGAAGAAAAGTTGGGAGAGGGGTTTTTTGTTTTTTAAATATTAGAAAGTTAGGTCTTGTCTACCCTGAAAGACACTATGGCCACATCTACACTAGGAGTGCTTTAGTAGTACCGATATACAATTATACCATATAAAGTGTGCTCCTAGTGTGGACACAACTTATATTAGAAAAACTGCACTTTTTCCAGTAAAGCTTATTCCAACCCTCTAGCCCAAGAGAAATAAGCTATAACATGAAAAAGTGCAGTTTTGCCAGTGTTCCTGTGGCTACAATGGGATCATTTGCTGGCACACTTCTTCACACCCTGACCAACATAACGGTGCCAGTGGAAATCTGTATTGTAGGTATGCCCTGTGATGACTGCAGAAGACTTAATTGAATCTATTCTGTTCTTGTTGCTAAGTCAGGCTTTCCTTTCTGTAGGTAGTGAAGCGCACAATTTGGATGAAACTGAATTTGCATGTAGGCTATTTATTTTTATTGAACAATTGGAACAAATATTCAAGAGAGAAATGGATTTTAAGACACGTTTCAGAAGGCTCTTGGGTCAGCAGCATTGGTCACAAGTTCCCACAAGGAGGAAACATGCCTGAAGCTGGATTGCACCTGCTGGTTGGTATACTCAGATTCCTGTCTAGAAGTGGGAAAATGGCACAAGATTCCACCCTGGGACAGGTACGGGCAAGAGGCCTACCACCTGAAGAGGTGCACTTAGAGAGACCAGACATGGAACAGGTGCAGTTAGCCCTGTAACCACGGTCAGCTGAAAGAGGAAAGACTTTTAAGCATAATATTTAAATCTTTTAATACATTTAACTCCAATGCCCAATATAAACAAGTCTTTGTTAAAAATTCAAAAATAATAACATTCCAAATAGGTTGCAAGAGCTCACAACACACATCAGATCCCCAAGACATTCTCTAGTTAGAGTAGGGAAGACTAGACTTGACGCTCCTGATACTTCTAAAGTGAAAAATCAAGAAGAAAAACTTTATGATGTATAAAAGAGGCCCAGATATTCTTTAAAGAAACAATAAGGTATATGAGCTCAATTTTGTGTTTTAGAAATCCTTTACAGGCCACTTGTAATTCCAAAACAAAGATGGAAGCACTGATTTTTTACACTGGGGATAGAGCTCAATTGAAATCAGGTAAAGAACATCCTGCCTGAAATATCAGTATGCTGTAACAGGGAAAATGGAGTACAGCCTCCCACATGCATGTTTTACTCCTATTAGGAGAGTGGCTTTAAGCTGTCTTTCTTCAAAACTTCAACCCGGACATTACGTGGCAATGTCCCCATACATAGTCCCTTCTTTTAAAGAAACGTGCACGCAATTTCTGCAGTTCAGTCAACCACAGAGGGCTGGAAAGGCCAAAGTTAACAAGGACCAAGAGTTCCTTTAAAATAAACAAACAAACAAATAAAAAAATACAGCTCTGCACAGCTTTTGTGCCAAACCCAAAAGAAACACTGTTCTCCCCAATATACTTAATGTAGAAGACTTTGAAACATAAGCAATATCATCTTCTGTTGAAATAAGTATAAACATAAAATTTAGGCTAACATACAGATTCATACCCTTAGCCATTCCATGCCTTCAACTTGGTACCACCTCATAACACCTCCTGAAAAAAGCTTTGGCTGTTGAAAGGGTATTGGCTGCCCGTGAAATTTCCGTACTGGATCAAGGAAGTGCTTGGCATTATGTCGTACAGCTTGCGACAACCTATCTTTAATGACACTATTAGAATCTCCATTTTTCTGTAGGTCTTCTGCACACAGTTTGTTAGAAGAGCTTTCATCCTACAGAAGAAAGTTCAGAGAATTTAAGTACAAACATCGCAAAGCTTAGTTAATATACTCAGCAAGCTGCTGAGACTTCTGGCAAATCTGCAAGTTAATGTTATTGCTACAGTTAGGCAAAACCGTATCCAGCTGCAAAGATAAAGGCAGATTTAATCAAAGTGTGGCTGACCACACACAAATACTCAAGCACAAAATTTCCAGTGATGATATTGCACCTAGCCAATTAATATTTAAACATTAAACTGCTCAATGGCAATGTATCCTTCAACTCTTTGTAGTTTAAAAGCAGTAATATTTATTAAATAAAAGGATAATGTTGAATACCAAGTTGCTATCCACAAAAGTGAACAGACCTCAAAACTTGACACACAAAAGGACAGCACATTTCACGTGGAACTAATTCCCTATTTTAAGCAAATTCCAGTGACCACTAGAAGTTGGCTCCCCCCACACACTCAATTCCCTATAAGAACACAGCAGAAAACTAACAACCAACCCCACCATCACCCCCACTATCCTGCACCTTATCAATTCTCAAAACTAGAACAATTTATCATGTGTATGTCACAAGCCTGATCTGATACTCCAGCACTCGTTTTTTCCTGAGAATATGACTTATACTTTGAGAGGCAAAGATGTTTCCCTTGTGCTTCACACTACACTATCAAACAATTCACATTTAACTCAAGACACATTTAGGCTCCAACTTCTGGAGGCTTGAGCTCAATATTAAATCAGTGAACCATTTAAACCCATACTTTTAAAACCAGGGCTTTGGAGCAGATCCCGAACTGGAGCGCGGACCAGTAGATTTTATGCCTGGAGCTGGAGTGAAGCAATTCAAAAATTTGATTGCTCCAAATTCCTGTTTAAAACTTCTAATAGAGCACTTGATGATATAGCAGTTAGGCATTTATTTACAAAACAGGTTTAAAAATGTACCACATCAAGTCATTCATAATGTATAAGTAAAACCACCACTTTGTCATGAACAAAATCAAGTTAGACAAAAATCATATATCATATATAGGGTTCCCAGTGCTTATTTTTCCTAAAATTGTATTTATTCTATATAAATAAAAAAACAAATATGTATTTTTTTTAAAATCAGTTAGAATGAAGAAATTGAGCTAACATATTTTAGACATTTCCTCTCAGTTTCATACAGAGAACATGCTGCAAAACTGCATTTCATAAGCTCTCTCTTTAGCAAGATGTTCGGAGGCATAATCCAATAAAAAAAAATCAAGATAAAGAATTCTATTTTCAGATATTTATTTTAAAATCACGTATTCCATGTTGGTATGTGCAACTTAGATTAACAAATATAGATAGAAAAGTAGGTTTTCAGTAATAAACAACAAATTAAAATATGGGGGCAGGAAATGAGATAAAGACAATCTAAAATACGAGGAATTTTGAAACTGAAGACATTTAAATTGGTTTTACAGTGTACAGCTGTAACAATACGTATGGACATACCTGATTTTCTACTTTGCTTTTTTTGGCCACTGACAAGATTTCCTAGAAATAAAACAAAAATGCTAGTGTAAAATATGCTTTATAGCAACTTGAAAAACTAATATAGTAATATCTATTTTTGTAGAACCTTTAATCTCAGGATCTGAAAGTGCTTTAAGTGAACTGTAACCAAGTATTATTCTCATTTGCTGATAAGAAGAACATACACAGATAAATTAAGTAACTTGCTCAAGGTCACACAGCTGGGAATACAAAATAAAGTTCACAAAATAAAGATTACGTTTTTAAACGAACACACACACTGGGGAGAGAAGAAACGGGTATACCTTCTGGAAGTCTGCATAAATTCCTCATTTTGTTAAAACAGATGTGTGTAATTATGCTAAAGAGATGATAACATAAGCTGCAGAAATCACATACCATCAAATTTTAGTCAATAACCTCTCAGAAATTGCACATCAATTAATTCTCTGCATGTTTAAAATATGCTGCAATACCATAAAACAGCTGTATCTGGAAGCTACATTACAAGCAAATGCTAATGTATTGAAAATAGTTTTCTATTTGCTGCAAATTACATAAAATGCACTCTTACTTCTTTGGACATGACTTCTGAAATGTAATAGGTTTCATCTTCTCTTCCTCTTTTTTTCTTCACAGCTATAAGAAAATATCACAGAGCTCTTAAAAGCTCAAAATACTAGGTAAGCTACATCAAAAATTAATAAAAACTATACTTAAATATAGACAAAAAGCAAAACCTAATGATAAACCTACCAGATTTCTCCTCTTTTTCATCAGTTAGATTCCGACTCTAGAAAGTGAATATTTAAAAGCATTATCAACTTAAATATTTTCTAATATCTCAGGGATAGATAAGAGAAAGATATAATCAGCATTGACATATTTTCATTGTTTGTAACTATGTTTGACATCATTTTTGAAAACTTATTTCAAAAAGCCCTGGCCCACCTTGGAGAATCAAGACATTCTAGGTACAACTGTTCAAAAAACGTTTAAGTATGGCTTTGCTTAAGAGGACAGTTGTGTGACACAGACATGCATGGAAAAGGCTTTATGATAGTATATGTACACTCAACAGTAAAGCCAAAGACTGGGAAAAAATTTTTTTTTCTAAGTTAATTTTTAACATTTACCAATCAAGAAAAGGTTACAGCCTACTCTTAAACCCATGTCACTGTACCAATTTTAGGATATTTGTCATGCAGATCCCAGAGAAGCAATTTGTATAAAACAGCCAACACATCTTACCATTGCCGCTTTTAATAACATTTCTTTCTTTTTTTCTAATTTCTCTTTCCTTTTCTGCTCCTAAAAAACAAAGTTCTTACTTGCATAGAACAGCTGCAATAAATCTATCCATTATAAAAATACTAATAGACACTGAGCACACACAGCATCATATTAATGATGTAAGCTGGGGACTGGTTTTGCTTTTGTAGTCATATTTTAAAAGGGTGCCAAGATGAAAGCTGGTAAGTAGCTGAAATTGCTTGGCAGTGGGTAAGCAGATTTATTTTGTACTGCTTTTTGCTGGATACTTAAAATTCTATCAAAATAAAATCTGCATATCAAATGCTTTATCATAAAAAAAGCTGAAGCTTTAAGCTAGTTCAGTGTTTATTTTACATAAAACTAATGGCTTAAATGTAACCCCTTCCCTGTAATCTATTTTTGCATGATATGCAGCTGCACTTTCAGTTTTATACGTTGCATTGTTCCAAATACAACAGAAGTGATAATTTAACTGGACTATAGTGTCTTTAAAGGAAGCAGTCATGATTATGTTGAAGAAATTAGGATTTCTGAAAGTTAAATACTGTTAAAATTCTCACTTTTCACGCAGGAATTTTAAGAATCCCTCACAGATTTCTTTGGTACATGTAACATGGAGCAAAAAATAAAAGCAAGGAATTTTTAAAATAGGAACATGTTAAGCAAAATACCCTTTCTGAGTATGCATTTATACAGGTGTAATAACTGCAGATTGTTCTAATCAGATTTAAAAAAAAAAAAAAAAAGAAGACTGACAACTCCACTATTTGGGGAAAAAAACCCTTGCAGTCTACCAAAAATCAGTGTTCTCTCTCACTGCTGACCACATCTATTCCCTTGAATTCCTTCACTGTCTTCCTCTTTCCTTTTGCGTCAAGTTTAAGCTTATTTCTTAACCTTAAATATTCTGCACAACTCTTACTTCACTTCTTGCTCCTTGTTCTACCTTACATCTTTGCTCCATCATCCTCTTGTGCCTGGTTTCCCACCTTCTTTAACGTTGTCTCTTATTTTGAAATATCTTCTCAATTTGTTGTAAAGAGACTGACCTATCCCTCTCTTCCACATCCTCCCAGACTGATACCATTAATAAGAATTCTCATGATTTACTGTTATCATGGGCCTTAGTTAGAATATAAACTCTTTGGGGGTGGCTTCAGATTATTTTTAAAATGATATCAATGTTATGCAAAGGACTGTGGCATCCATCCGCTGTGACTATATTAGGAACTTACAAAAAAATAATCACTTGAGAAGGAGCTGTAACATAGATAAGGCTGTAATGGTTTCTGGAGTTTTTACCTGGGTTTAACTAACAAGGTGGCAAGGACATCAGAAGCTCCTATTGAGGGAAATTTTTTTTGTGAGATTCCCTAGTGCAGACTAGGATTTACAGTACTCTACAATTAACAACATCATCAAAATTCTGTCATTTAAACTTAGAACACATCTACCTCCAGCTGCTGCTGTTCCATTTTGGTCAGCAAGAATTTTGAATATATGTTGCTTTTTTCAAGCAAGTGTTGAAGCCTCTTGTAGCGCATTTCACTGGAGTCTCTGTCCCAGGACATGCGAGCCTTGCAAACAAAGAAGGAAAGCATATCTTTAGCCATTTCAGCTTTTACTGTTTTAAAATGAATAAAATCGTTCTGTACATCTTGAAGCCAGATACAATTGCATTACACATCTACAGACCCTTCCTCCCAATTATACACTTAAACTACCTCTACACTACACGCCACCACCATGCATATATGTCATGTATGTGCAGCTACATGATCAGTGAAAAGCAGGCTGCAACCATACCGTGGAGTGTAGCTAAACCTCAGTGAAAGGTTCTGGCACAAGGGAGGCAGCAGGGAAGGGCTCTGGCAGCAGAGAGTCGCAAGGGCCTTTCCCAGCTGCCTCTCCCTGCCAGAGCTTTCCCCATGGAGGGGAAATGCTTCAGCAATGGGGAGGTGACAGAACCTTTCCCTCCTGTTAGTGTCCCTGCCTGTGGCAGGGAAAGGCTCCACAGAGAGAAGCAGCCCAACTCTTTCCCTGCTGTCTCCTCCTGGCAGAGCCTTTCGCTGCTAGGGAAATCTTTTCTTTCAGAGGGGAAAGGCTCCAGCAGCGGGAAAGCCGCAGGACACAACATGGCTAAAAACCGCAATGTAGATAGGAAGACAGCTTGGGCGAGTAGAGAACATGTATAGTATATACTTGCATACATACCCACTGCCTTCAGGTGTTTTTACTTGCCTAAGCCATACCTTACCAGCTATACTGCTATTTATACTCATGCGAGGTAGGCAGGGTGGGTAGGAACACTACACACCACCAAAAGATGTATCCTTAGAGGGTTTGGACAGACCACTCCTCTCCCACAGAGTTTCAGTGTGTAATTTCTTAGATTTTAGTATGATGCTTTCAAATAGTTTGTCAACATAAAGTTTCTAGACATATACTCAGTAAACAAAACAGCCTTTAAATGATGCCTGCTCTACACTTGCCAAACAAATCTTAACTTACAGTGCGGATAGAGCCCAAATTAACTTTACCAAGCAGAGCAAGTCAGTCACACATACACCTGGAATTAACATCATTAGTACCCTGCATAACAGAGAAGCTGTAGTATCTGCATTTGATAGAGTAAAGTTATAGTAAAAACTCAGCCATGAGATTTGTGAATTACTTTCCTAAACCCAAACAAAAAAGAAGTGGAATAAAGCTTAGCACTAAGCAATCAAAATACCAGACATTTGCAAGGAGGGTAAAATAACATATGTAAAAACCATGTTCACCTGGATAGCTCTACAACTATCTTTGAAAAGCTCTCGGAGGAGGTGGTGTGGGGAATCTTCCAGAACTAAATGGAAGGATGTTAGTAGAATGATGGGGCAATAATCACTGTATGGGAAACAGATTCACTCATTTCCTCTAGACAGTGCACCTGACCACACATTACTTTGTGGAAATGCTGATGTACTCTTTGCCCTGATAGGGTGAGCCTTGGAGAGGAACTGGATGGATGGATTTACAAAAAGAGCCCACAACAGTCAGGCTATCAAGAAAAAGAGGGTTTGAAGCACAGGAGGGAAAAGCTGTGCCAGGGTGAGATGACTGATTAACAGATGTATAGCTTTCTTTTAATTTTATTGTTAAACTGAGAATGCCTTATCTATTTTTAGCTTTAAGCCTAGATGTTATGAAAATCCTGTTTCTGCTATTCTACTACAATTTTCTCTCCATCTTGTTTTTAAACATGATTTGACTGGTAGACTGTTGGCTGGATAATTTCACACAGACTTCACTAAAAAGATTAGAACCTCTCAGCTTCTAATGATAAAAAATGAAATGTAAGGGAGTTTCTGAGTCTCAATCCCCCATTGAGGGTCTCTTAACAGAGCATGGACAGAGTCCTTCTATCAAGGTGTGTCACAAGGAACTCCGGGAAGGCTAATACAAGGGAAGACACCTAAAGATCAAGGCCTTGTCTACACTAAAGTGTTCTCAACAAGTGCTATAATAAAAATTAGAGAAGTAGCCGTGTTTGTCTGTATCCACAAAAACAATGAGGAGTCCAGTGGCACCTTAAAGACTAACAGATTTATTTGGGTATAAACTTTCGTGGGTAAAAACACCCACTTCTGAAGAAGAAACCCCACTTTTATCCATGAAGCCCAAATAAATCTGTTAGCCTTTAAGGTGCCACCGTACTCCTCGTTTTTATATTAAAAATTGGTATTGTACGTTCACACTCGCTCCCTCTATCAGCAGAGCGCATCCACAACTGGGGCACTATCAACAGTGTGAGCAATGCACTGTGGGTACCTATCCCACAGTCCAGCTGGACACCTTCTGCCATGTGGTCTTGTGGAAAGGTGGAGTAGATATGGTGAATCTTGGGACTGGGCTCCATGTCCCATGATGCACTGTTTTCTGTCCCAGCATTCCATGGGCTTCCAGCTTTCCTTCATAGCATTTTTCAATGGCCCATGTTTGCAGTTCACCCTGCCAACTCTGTGGGAAGGGATGGATCCCGAACACTCTCCTATGCTCTAATAACTGTCATGAAGACATTATGGATGGCAGTGCAGTTAATCACAAAGTTCCTAACTGAAGAAGACTCCCAGTTGCCTGACAAACAGTCTGATATGGATAGGAGCAACTTTAGATTGCTTTTGGCACTTACGGAACAGCTGCAGACAGTGAATCGTCACTTTTAGGCTCAGGAAACAAGCACTGAATGGTGGGGTAATATCCTCATACAGGTCTCAGATGACAAGCAGGGAGTACAGAACTTTTGGAGGTGGAAAGCCACCTTTCTGGAACTGTGTGCGGAGCTCACCCCAGCACTGCGGCACAAAGACACCAGAATGAGAGCTCCCCTATTGGTGGAGAAGAACATGGCGATCTCTGTGTGGAAGCTGGCGACTCCAGACTGCTCCATGGCTCGTGAAACCATAAATGGGAAACCTGGACACCAGTAAGGAGTGGTTCAACAACAGACTGAGTAGGTGGAATGTGCTTTGACAGATTAAAGGCACGCTGGCGATGCCTTTATGTAGGTTAGACCTTAATGAGGATAACATTCCCATGGTCATAGCCTTGTGTTGTACACTGCATAAACTCATTGAAGTTAAGGGTGAAAGGTTTGCTCACTGGTGGAGTGTGGAGGCAGATCTCTTGACTGCTGATTTTGAGCAGCCAGATACCAGGGCTATCAGAGGGGGGCAATTTGAATCAGGGAGGCTTTGACGAAACACTTTGAAAATGAGAACCAATAATGTATATCTTTGCGATTACATGTAGTTTTCCTGGAAAGCAACGGTGAAATATGGAGCCTTACACAGGTAGTTTAATGATTTGTTTACTGGAATGTACGTATTGGTAGCGCCTGCTATCTGAAATTGTAGGAGACAAATGAGTTATCATTCAACAACTTTGCTTTTATTGCACAAGAAACACACACAGACGCTTGGTAGGTAAGGAAGTACCAGGGAAGGACAGACTTTCAGAGCTGTGCGTAGGTCCAGTTATTCTGAAAGTTTCCAAAGGGGTGGAGCGAAGGGGAAACTGAGAAGTCCCAGAAAGTGGAAAGAAACGTGTGGGTGGAGTTGAGGGGGGAGGGGCACAGAAAAGAGTTCTGAATGCGCTGCAGGGGAGAGCAGGCACAGATCTGCTCAGTCTGCAGCATTAAGGACTTCAGTATCTCTTTGTGCTCCTCCATTACTTTAATCATCCACTCAGTAGCATCCTTAAACTCCTGATTATCTTTTCTGTCCTTCCTTTCACCTTCCCCTCCACTCCTTGTGTTCCTTGTGTTCTCCTGGAACATGTCCTCTTTGCTCCACCTTGAGCACTTTCTTTTCTGGCAGAGATGTTTGAAAGGTGTGCATGGGGTGTTCCTCAAGGCCACGTCTGCCGAAGCACAAGGAACAATGCACAGAAGCATGATTGTTAAATTCACATGCAGCATTGAAGCGTTTCAGTAAAATACACCTCTGGTAACATAAGAATCACTTTCTCACTGACTCTTGGCAAGCACACATCTCAGCAAACACCCAAAGCATGGTGAGCGTTGGCTGGGGAGGCACTCTACACGGGGAAAGAGCATTCTGCAAAGGTTGCATTGCAGCCGAGCAGGGAAAAAATTCTAAAATTCTCCCATAATGAACCCTGCCTGTGGAAAAGTGTAACAGATCTCACCTCTGAGGGTAAGCAGGGAAGCGAGGGCACATCTATTACACACTTGTGACTTCAGCCCTGGCCCCTGTGCTGCATTGGTCCAGGCACAGGTGATTGCCGAATGGCACGGAAAGGTTTCCTACAATGGGGGAAGGAACAAAGCAGCTCTGCTGAGGAACCTTTGGCAGAGGATTGCTGAGTACCTTTCTGGAGATCTCTCTGAAGGATTCCCATGGGGTCTTGACATGCACCAATACCCTGTTTTGCTGTACTGATTAGCTGCACAGGGGAACATCCAGCACACAGAAACACAGCCAGCTTTGTACATTTCTATACGCTGAACCCACCTCCGCACTACACAAACCAAAGCCACTTACCAGGCATCTCCTCCTCTTCTTCTTGCTCACCAGAGAGCAATTGCTGAGACTGGACAGACACTTCCTGAACAATTCCTGGCTGCCCACCCCACCAAGTGATCCCACCAGGAGCTCCACATCATCATCTAACTCCACCTCTTCATCAGTGACTTCGTCCTCCGGGTTAGGTGCTCTTTCCACTGCCTCCAGGATCGCCAAGGTATCCACAGGGGTCTTGGTGGTGGGGTCGCCACCGAGGATACTGTCCAACTCCTTGCAGAGCTGACAGGTCTTAGGTGCAGCACCGACATGATGGTTTGGCTCCCTCGCCTTATGGTACACCTGTCTCAGATCCTTTATCTTCGCTCTGCACTGCGGCATGTCCCGGTAATAGCTCTTTTCACACAAGTCTTGAGAAACCTGCCCGTAGTTATCAAAATTCCTACAGCTCAAGTGCAGCTGGGACTGCAAAGCCTCCTCTCCCATCTACTGAGCAGCTTCAGCAGCTCCGTAGTGGTCCAAATGGGAGAATGTTTGCTGTGATAACCTGCCATGGTCACCTGAGAAGATGAAATGAAACTTCTCCATGCTAAGCCGACAGAAAATGGAATTTCAAAAATTCCTGGGGCTTCTAAGGGGGAGAAGTTGTTTACCCAGCTGCAGGGCAGTGGAGTTCAAACTGCTGACTAGAGCAGTCAGGGTGGGCATTGTGGGATACCCTTCTGAGGCCATTAAAATGATAAAATCAAGCGTGATGTCTACTCTGGCACTTTGTCGACAAAAATTTTGCTCCAAAAGTCTTATGTCTCTTGTCGAGGTGGTTTTATTTTGTCACCAAAGCAGGACATTTTTGCTGCTAAGAGTTGCATCACAGTGTGTTTTGTCCACAAAAGCTGCCTTTTAAATGCCATGCAGCATTTAAAACCTTTGACTCACTCAGTTTGTCCAGAATAGGTTCTCATTTTGTCCACCTATCAGTCTCCTTTCGCCCAGCAGGATTTTTCAATCAGGTTTCTTATTGCAGAATGTTTCCCCCTATTTTTAATCAGACTTCGTATTCTCAAAGTTCTGCAAAGCAGCATTTTGCCTCCAGCACATAATAGAAAAGTGGCTCCTCTGCTGAACTGCTGTACAAATCACCTAGCAGGGGGTGCAAAGTAGTGACAAGAACTAAAAATGAGGCCTTTTTGAACACGCAGGTTCTAAGCAGGACCCCATCCTGCTAATGGCCCTCTCCTGCCTGAAAGATACTGGAGCTGGTAGAAGAAGCAGGAAGGTATACAGGAAAACAAAGTGTTGCCAATGCTAGAAAGGAATTTTGTAGATTCAGAAGAACCGTAGGGGACTGCTAAAAATAAATCAGGCTTACTACATTCTAGCATTATAATAATAATGGTTGGGAAGGCACTTTATAAGTCTTTTTTTCACTGTTACTCTGGATTGACATCTCATCATTACTCCATAGCAGAAGTTTCTCTTTTCTAACTTGGGAGTTTGAAGAAAATCAATTCAGTTATTTGAATTATCAGAGCAAGAGATTCCTGTTTTTATAAGCTAAGAAATTTGATTTATACTGAAGCCCTGGTCAGATAAAGCAGGTGTGACATTTTAAATTCAAACCTGTCATATCTGGAATCCTTGTTAATGAATATGTGTTTGCTATTTTTTCCAAAATACTTAAGCAATAAAAAAAGTTAATGAGCAAAACTGGCATATTGTTATGTCCTTCATAGACTCATTACCAAAAAGTTTATAAATATATGTATGCTCCCAGAGTCTTTGCACCTAACCTCCACTGTAGTAATTCATCCTTTCTTTGCCCTGAAAATGGTATCAGAAAAGATGCCAGATGTGTTAGGCCCTGGATATTTCCAATTTCAAAACTTGCATAAACTGTAAGACACAATAAAACATTGGTACACAGTTCTAGTACTCACTAAATTTGAACTGATTGGACTTTATTAAAACATAAGAATTTCCATGTAGCTGAACATAAGATCACATTCAAGCATGGAATGTCAAAAATAAGGGAGAATTCAATACAGATGATTGTAATAAGCGTGGAAATACAAGACTATAGTTAGAGATTTAATTTTTGCTTTAACTCACTTCCTCCAGAAACTCCGCAACATTAAAAACCTCCCTCAGAACGCCATCCTTGCCACCTCCCCATACACCAACATCCCTCCCAATGACAGCACCACTGCCTGCCTCAAACATCTACAAGCGTATGTCTACACTACAGCCTATATCAGCTAAACATATCACTCAGGGATGTGAATATTCCACCCCCATCTGCAACGCAAGTTACACCAACATAAGCATTCATATGCACAGCACACTATCACATGGCTTATGACGCTTGCAGAGGCAGGTTTTTTTATGCTGATGGGAGAGCTCTCTCCCATCAGCATAGGATGTCTTCACGAGATGCACTGCAGCGGTGCAACATATTGGTACAGCTCCTCCCCTACAGCACTGTATTTATAGATATACCCCAAGACAATTGGCAACACTCAGATATCTACCCCAAACACATCAGCAAGTTCATCCATCTCATACTCATTCATAACAATTTTATATTCAAACACTTTATCCAAACCATGGGAACAGCCATGGACACTAGAATGACTCCCCAGAATGCCAACCTCTTCACTTGCCACCCAGAGGAAGAATTTCTGGACAAATGCACCACAAAACCAATTATATACCTAAGGTACATCGATATTTTTATTCTCTGGACAGACAACCTAAACTACCTCATAGATTTCTACCACAAATTCAACAGCCATCATCCATTCATTTAAACTCTAGACCACTGCCACACTAGCATCAACTTCCTGGATACCATGATCAGCCTCAGAAATGGAATCCTACAGACAGCGATATATAAGAAACACACAGATCACCACATCTACCTTCACAGATGCTGTAACCACGCCAAACACATCAAAACAAATCTTATCTACAGCCAGGCACTCAGATTTCACATAATATGCTCTGACAAGAACGTTAGGATATACACCTTAATGCAGGGGTTCTCAAACTGGGGGTTGGTACGTCTGAGGGGGTTGTGAGGTTATTACACGGGGGAGTCACGAGCTGTCATTCTCCACCCCAAACCCCACTTTGCCTCCAGCCTTTATAATGCTGTTATAAATTAAAAACATTTTTTTATATATTTAAAGGGGGCCGCACTCAGAAGCTTTCTATGTGAAAGGGGCCACAACTACAAAGGTTTGAGAACCACTACCTTGATGCATTCAAAAACCACTGTCATCAAACAAGGACACTCCACCAGAGAAGTAGGAATGGGCCACTGATATACCCCCAAGAGAATCTACTTCAACTGAGAAATAAAACTCCCTCCAACTGCACACTCCTAGTTGTCATTTACCAGCCCACAATGGAACCCATATGGGGTATCAAAACAATTACAATCCATACTTGATGAGGACCACATCCTGAAAGAAATCTTTCCTACATCACCTCTTCTGGCCTTCAAACAAACCACAGCCTCTCCAAGCTCCTGAACAGAAGCAAGCTCTCCTCAGATCAGGACACATCAACTCAAAGAGGCACCGGATCCTGCCAGAACAACAGACAAAACCTTATACAGATCTCCACTGCTACAATGATCGACCCCCATTCCCCACAACACACCTTTCAAGATCCGCAAGTCCTACACATCCATCACAATGTATGATGTACCTCATCCAGTGCACTAAATGTCCCAACAACTATGTGGCTGAAACCAGATAATCACTATGCTCTCAAATGAACACTCAGAAAAATGATAAAAGACAAAACCACCACATCATCTGTGGCAAATGCTTTTCACAAAATGACCACTCCATATCTGACTTCCCAGTCCCTATTCTCAAAGGAAATCTGCACAACACTTTCAAAAGACAAGACTGGGAGCTTAAATTCATAACTTTGCTAGACATTAAAAATCAAGGACTGAACAGACAAGTGGTTCTCAACCTTTCCAGACAACTGTACCCCTTTCAGGAATCTGATGTGTCTTGATTACCCCCAGTTTCACCTCATTTAGAAACTACTTGCTTACAAAATCAGACAAAGATACAAAAGTGTTGCAGCACACTAGTACTGAAAAATTGCTTATTTTCTGATTTTTACCATATATTTATAAAATAAATTCATTGCAATACAAGTACTGTACTTATATTTCACTGCGCTACTGAGTCTCTTTTTCATTTGCAAGCCTTGTCTGAAGCATGGGGCCCCAGGCAACTGCTCTGCTTGCCACCTCCTAATGCCAGCCATGCATTTGCAACCCACCTAAACCCATCCCATGACCACCCTCGGGGCTTCAAGCCCTAAATCGAGAAACACTGATCTAGATGAGCTGAGTGCCCCTTGGAAGACCTCTACATACCACTGAGAACCACTGAAATAGACACACTGGATTTATAGCTTATTACAACAATCTATAACCCACTAATGACCCTGACACCACCAAGCTGCCTTTTCTTCCTGCCCATCCTTTCAGGACTGAAGGGGTGTTAATGGGCCACTTCCCCTTGAATGGGCTCTTGAAATATGTATTAACTACTTATGCTAAATAATCTGTTCCATTTTGTATTTAACAGTGACACTCCAGGTAGTTTCCTAAACCTGAAGAACAGCTCTGTTGTAAGCTTGAAAGCTTGTCTCTCTCACCACAGAAACTGGTCCAAAAAGAGTATTACTTCACCCATCTTGTCTCTCTCTCTCAAAAAAAAAAAAAAAAAAAAAAAAAAAAAATCACATCATTCCGATCATCTCATTTCACCCCCACTGTAAGTGCAACAAAGTTTGTAGACATTCTCAGAAACTGCTAAATTTAGAGATGAATGATTGCCATAAGTATTAATTTCTAGTTATGGCTATTATTCACCAGAGGCTATAATTACAGGATGTATAAAATACTAGTTTCTAGCCATAGCAGTTTAAAATATTCAAGCTTAAAAGGACACAGTCAAATTGAAATGTAGTCAATAAAAAAATAAAATGATTTTAAAGCAGTTTCAGGTCAATGTTAGGTAAATTTTAGCTTCAGATCAACTAATCCAGCCAATTTTTGTGGTGCTATAACCATGTTTCCATTTAAAAAAAAGCTTATTCTCCCCTGCTGCTGTATAACAAGTGTACACAAACAACAGATGACAAAGGTGAAACGGGCAATTCACAAACTGTTGTGAACTGCCTTTCAATTCACTATAAAGCTACTGCCCTTTTCCAAATCATTTTTAAAGGGAAACATTCAGTACTTCTAGGCCCAAGAAACGCCACAGATAAATGGTGACAGCTACACTGGATTTGAAGTTCTAAAGCTGTTATCGAACTTGTGTTACTAGTAACACTGTTAAATAAATTTGTTAGTTTAAAAAAAAAGCAAAGTTGTAAGCTGACAGCGTCACCTTAAAAATCCATTGTTGGTAAAATAAAAAATGTTGTTAATGTTGTCCTTTGACCATAACAAAATATTACAACTCTCAGAGTTTCTGAGAAACTGATTTCACTTTAAGTGCACTCTGTTGAACCATTTCCATTCTGGAGAGCATAGCTGTAGATAATTAAGAGCATGCCTTGCCCAACTTTATAAGTGCCAACAAATCAGGTCCAAGCATGCAATGATTCAGTTAAGTGAACATAACAAATCTGCACCCACAGGCAGAAAGTAAGACAATTTTTGGCTTTACTGGTGACAGATAGGCAGAGGTGCCAGAAATATTTTAACTTTGATTACAACCTCCAATTTACCTTTTCCAGCATTTCCCTCTCCTTCTCCATCCCTGCTGCCTCCAGCTGCTCCTCCTCTTCTAGCATGGATGGTGTTATCACAGCTGCCTCTGCTTGTTCACCCATCTCTGCCCCCAGGTGCCCTACAATGGCATGAAAATAAATAAGCCCAAAGAGCACGAGTCTGCTCGCAGCATGAGGACAGTAGAAGATGCTCCTTTCTGCACAATGCCACATTAACAGCAGTAAGCATCACTGGCTCAGCAATCAACTGGTATGTGCCATACAAATGGGCACAAGAATCACAGGCTTATTCTCATTGGGACTGAAAGGCAATTCTCAGACCCTGCACATGAGAGGTTGGGGTACACTGTCGAGAAGGTTCCACTCTAACCACTGCAATTATCACTATCAACCCCATCCAGTCCCTTTGCAGCCATTCTCTTCCCTCAGTTTCAACCTCCTACACCTGTATCCACTTCTCAGCCGCACACCTCCGAACTCTTTGTCATACACCCGCCTCCCTCCCTCCCCTTAACCCATGTGCTCTCTTTTCCTCCTCCAGCTCCCAGCCCTCTTACTGCAGTCACCCCCCGCAACACTTCTTCCCCCCAGCTCGCGGCACTTCCCCCTGCCCCCGCAGTCACCCCTTCCCTCCAGCCCGCTGCACTCCTCCTTCTCCTCCTGCACCCAGCCCCATACACCCCCCCCAACCCTCCCACCCCAGGTACATCCCCACAGCCCTGCCCCCTTCCCGCTCCGACTCGCGTCCTCCGAACCCCGCCGGCCTGGGAGGAGACCGACGCTCACCGCCGCTGCTCGAGGTGTTGCGGGCCGGCATGACTGGCTGGCGCGAAAACTCCCCACACCACACCGCGCTGCTCCGCTCCCCCTCACAACTCCCGCGCCAAACTTCCTACCACGCGCAACGAGAGCTACAAGTCTCGCGAGACCCACCCAGCCGCCAAAACGGCGCGCTACCAAGCACAGCGAGAAGGGGCGCTCTCGCGATACTGTACTGGTTCCCGCTAAAGAACCAAACGGGAGGGTAGCTCTCCCAGCGACCCGCGCATTAACCCTTTCCCCGTTATCACCCCTCAGGGCTGCCAGGGCCAACGCTCCATTAATCCCTTCTGTGACATCACCCCCACCGACCGCTGGTACCACAGCCCCATTAAACCCTTTTGTGCCACACACACCCCACTGCTGGCTGAGGGCACCTCCCCATTAACCCCTTCCACGCCACCACCCCCGCCGCTTTCCTGGTCCTCTGCCCTGTCAACCCTTTCCACGCCATC